>NC_028641.1:365020-377000 GCF_001406875.1 Solanum pennellii | reverse complement strand
GTGAAACATATAATATTAGATTAATGGTGGATAAGTTATGTATGAAGAGAAAATTAAATTTTATATAAAAATAGTAGTTATTCATAAATATTCTGATTTTCAAAATATAAATAATAAGACTTTTTACATCATAGTTTTAAATATTTATAGTTAACTAATTAGTTTAAAGTGTTTGTGGATAAAAATTTAATACAATACTTTAAACACATTCAATATAATTATTAGGAGACTCAAAAGGCAAAGTAAAACAGTTGAAAGGTTTTGTTTTCCTTTCACTCAAAGTTAATCTTACACTATTTCTTCTAACATTATTCTACCAATAAAACGGAACTATAGAGAAATTTAATTTAGATAGTTGTTATTTTTCCTTTTTGCTTTGCAAACTTATTTTTGAATTATAAACGAAGTTTATTTTATTAATTTCTCATATTATTATCTCGATGCATTCACTAGGAGGTCAGAAAATTGGAGTGTCACAATTAGTAGTAAAACAAAGTAAGAAATCTCAATTAGACATATTTTATTATTTAGTAATATTATCTTTTAAGAAATAATACACTCATGGGTTACACGCGCAAAGCGCGTGCTCGGAAACTAGTTATATTCAAAAGGGTGATATAATAAAATTACATTTTTATTTATAATTTCTTAAAAAATATGCAAAGTCAATAATGAACAAGTATTGTTGGACAGAGGGGGTATTAACTATAGTCATTTTTCCTGTACATTTCCTAAAGCATTAAATTTATTATATTCAAAGAGTGATAAAATAAAATTGACATTTTATTCATTACTCATTAAGTGTGTCAGATAATTATTGGACAAGTAAGATGAACATCTTAATAGGTTAAATGAATTTTATGGAAATGAACAGACTTGGAAGTTCAACAAAAAGTCATTTGAAAAACTCAATAAAACATGATTTGTTAAATGAATTCAATGGAATGAACAGGCTTGAGAAGTTCAACAAAGAAGTCCTTTGAAGAACTCAACAAAAGTGCCTATTGGCTTTCTTTCTTATTTCACCACAGTGCAGTAATATCCCCAAAATGAGACAACTATTTATAGTTCAACTAAAACAGAATTGCAAAATATTTCAGAGAAGAAGTATGAGTGAGGTAGCTGGAAATGCGAGAAAGTCTATAACTATCGGTGACTTACCAAATTGCATACTACATACAATACTAGAGTTTGTGCCCATCCAAGATGCTGCAAAAACTAGTGTCTTATCGAAGAAATGGATGCATATATGGTCCACACTGCCACACATTGTGCTTGATCACCTGTTTTTTCATTATGTATCGAAAAGTGGTGCTTCTGCTTCAAGCATAATAAGCAAAATTCTCTTGCAACACACTGGAGTTATTATGGGATTACATCTTATCTCGAGTACGTGCAAACTAGCACAGTCAGATGTGGATCAATGCATCATTTTTGTCTCGGAGCATGGTATCCAGAAGCTCACTCTCGACATGGCAAACGATGAAAATTACTTTTTGCCTGATAGAATATATACTTGTGCAACATTGACACATTTGAAGCTGTCAAGGTGTTTCTTTAAGCTTCCGGATGGTACCCAATTTCCCAATCTTATTAGCCTTCAGTTAGAACATTCTAAAATTGCCGGTCATCGAGGATTAGAAATTAATCTTTATCTGCCAATGCTTGAAACTTTGGAGTTGAGATTTTGTGTTGATGTTGATTCAGTTTATTTGGTTTGTCCAAAACTTGACAACATGTCTATAGTTAGTAGCTATACAGTTACATTTAGATGTTTTAATATGAACCCAATATTTGCAAGGATTAAGCACCTATGCTTGGATGGCTCATCCCTAAAGGTGAGAAAATGACTGACTTGCTTTCTTTCTTATTTGAAGTATGAAGTACTAACTATTTACTCTAATAATGTTTTTGGTGCCTCTCAGAACTTAGGGTCGCTTTCTGTTCCAGATATGCTTGATGTATCACTAAACTTGCAAAGCCTGAGAATTTGTGACATCACGATTTCTATTAAACGTATTTCTTGTGCACTATGCCTATTGCGGAATTCACCTAACCTTGTTGAACTTGACATAGATGAAGTTGTGAAGGTTAGACATACAACACATTGATATGTGGATTGCCATGGGTTTGAACCTTGTGCCACTGGCCCTCTTGAATTTCTTTTTTATAAAATGTGTATGTCTATATATATAAGCTTTACAAATTTTTGAAAGATTGACTACATTGTACAATATGATATTTTCCTCAGGTTAATGAGACAATATGTTACGCGGATGAACTGCTTGATTACTTGTCTGAGGCAGTAAATGAAGTGAGTAAAGCTCTACGGATGATTCGAACAGTGAGATTAAGGAAATTTAAAGGGACATCTACTGAAATGTACTTGATAAAAGTGTTGCTTGATCATTCTCCAAAACTTGAGAGGATGATTATAGAACAGTACAAGAGAAGTAATGTCACATATAGTTATCAACATTTGAATGAACTCTTAAGCTACCGTCGAGCATCACCAAATGCAGAAATCAAGTACACTGAGACTGTTTTTGGTCAAGTGTGTTCATTTCATATTTAAACTTAATAGTGACATCTGTAGGTGTAGGTTTATCGTACTTTGAGAGTTGTGCTCATATTTTCTTCAATGAATTTTATTAGTCAATAAATTTTGATCACTAGTATATGTTTTCTGATGATGATTTAATTTCCATCTTTGTTACTAAAATACAAGGTAAAAGTCTCCAAAATAAGCAAGTTTATCAGAAATTTGAATCCTTTAAGGAAGCATCACTGCTATTGTTTGACCTGCTCAGATTGCTTTGTAGAGTACTTCTCCATCAGTTTTGCCAATTCTAATTTGAATTCCTTCTCAAGTATAATCGCTTTTCGCCAATTAAATTTTACTCTACTACATTTAATATATGTATCACGCCAGGAAGTTCCACATTGGGGTAAAATGTTTCCTAATAAAGGCGACTATGTACTTAAGATAGACTCGAACTTGAGACATTTCATGATAAAAGAATACTTAGCACTCATTCACAAACCTTGGTCGTGATCAAATAATGTGTGGGAGTGAACAGACTTTAGAAATTTCACAAGAAGTCTTTTGAAGAACTTGAGAAAAGTGCCTGTTGGTTTTATTCCCATTTAAGTATTCACTGTTAATTTCGATTACTGGTACTACAAATGCAACTATTTATTGACCCCTCACCACTCAATACATGTAATCAAATAGAATTTTAAAATTAAAATATTTCAGAGAAGAAGTATTAGTCGATGCAAGGTAGCTAGTGGTTCGAAAACGCCTATCATTATTGGCGACTTGCCAAAATGATTCCTACACAGAATATTAGAGAATGTGCCCATTCAAGATGCTGCAAGAACTAGCCTCTTATCAAAGCATTGGGTAGAGATATGGTTCACTCTGCCGAACCTTGTGTTTGATCGCCACTTTTTCCAGTATGCATCAAATGAACAGGCTTCCCCTGCAAGCATAATTCCTGATGATTGCCTCATTTTTACATTCGCCCAATATATCATCAACTTCATACGCAGCAGAATATCATAAAGTCCATTAATACTGTTGGAAAATATATGTTGCCTAATAGATTGTTTACTTGTGGGATGTTGACATATTTGAAGCTATCGAGGTGCATCTTTAACCTACCTGGTGGTAGTCGATTCCCCAATATTATATGCCTTCAGTTAGAACGTTCTACATTTTTCCGTCGTCAAGGATCAGAAGACATGAGGCTTAATCTGCCAATGCTAGAGACTTTGAAGTTGAGATATTGCACTGGTGTTGATTGTATTAATATGGTTTCTCCTGAAATTGAGAATTTATTTCTCCATATTAGCTATACGGTTACACTTTCCTGTTTTAATGTGAACCCAATCTTTACACGGATTAAGCACCTCTGCTTGAATGGAAAATCCCTAGAGGTGACAAAATTACCTTTTTGTTTCTGTGTTTTTTTGATTCCTAGATGTTTTAACGGAGTAACTAACACTCCTTAATTTTGTTTTTTCCAGAAACTAGGGTCGTTTTGTGTACCAGAGAAGCTTAATCAACCATTAAACCTGCAAAGCCTGAAAATTTGTGATTTTAAGATTTCTTTCTTGTGCATTTTGCCTGCTTAGGAATTCTCCTAACCTCAATGGACTTGACATAGACAAGGTTGTTAAGGTAAGACGCATAGTAATAAGCATAGGTTTATGTACTATACTATTGAGTCAACTAAGTATATTATCCGTCTAGGTTTTAGAACAATGTTTAATTTGTAGTTATAAATATTTAATATTGGTAGACTGACGTGCTGCTATTTGAGTCTTTTTTCTTCAGGCTGATGAGATATTAAGTCAGAAAGCAGAACTATTATCTTACCTGTCTATGGAACAAGATTGTATGAATGAAGCTCTGAGAATGGTACGAATAGTAAGGTTAAGAAAATTCAAGGCATCAAGTACTGAAATATACTTGAGAAGTGTCATCATTTCTCATTCTCCAAAAACTTGAGAGGATGATTATTGAACGGAGCAAGAAATGAAGTACCACAAGCCTTAAGGAACATTTGAGGGATCTGCTATTTGCTAAGCTGCATTCCTCAATTATCAACCAAATCAGCAGAGATTAAATATTTACAACCTGTTTTCCCCAGATCAAAGAGTTAATTATTTTAACGCCTAGGTTTGTGACTATTTAGGGCAAGACTGAAGATGCAATACCAAATGTGCTGAAATTATCTGTTTTCAACTTTTGGTCGTCAAGTTCATGAGTGCATATATTAGCCATTTTGTTAAGTTCGATCATATTCAGTCTTTTGCCAACCCTTATAATACATGGCTCTAACTTGTGATTTGATACATGATATTCAAACTTTTAGAATCATATATATTCTTATATAAATATCTATTTTCAATTTTAAGGTCTTAACTGACGTCTATGGAAGATTTCGGCCATCTTATTTTGGGATTTACGGATAAAAAAAGATCTATGGTCTATAGCACACGAAAATACATAAAATCTGTCTTTACCTGATTTGAGCTCGTTTGAACTTGAAAATGCACCGTTTTCCCCCACGGGACGAACTTGTTCCATTTGTATGGTCTTAACGGACGTCCATGCAAAATTTTGGTCATTCTGTTTCAGGATTTCCGGATAAAAAAATGGCTATAGCACACGAAAATTGGTAAAATCTGCCTTTGCCTGCTTTAGGGCTCGTTTGAACTTGAAAATGCAACATTTTTTCCTGCTGGATGAATTGGTTTCTTCTTTAATGTCTTATTGGACATTCATGAAAAATTTAAGCTATTTTGTTTTGGAATTTTTCGGATAAAAAAATTCTATTGGCTATTGGACATGAAAATCGATAAAATTTGTCTTTACCTGCTATATGGAAAAATTGATCAGGTTCTTAACCGTCTATTTTTTTATTGTTCTTATGTAATTTAGTGGTTTTCTTGTGTTGTACTTTTTAGTTTACAAGCTCACCAGATGGATTCTATTTTTGGAAATTTTTTTAGGTCAGTCAATATGATGAGGATTGTCCAACTCTGCCATGTCTTGAAATGGAAGGTTTCTCAGGTGTGATGATTTAGTGTCACCTCAAGGAAGTTAAGTTAAAAGGTTTTCTAGTCACAAAGGTCGGGATGCAGCTTATCAAGTTTTTTTTTAGGCAAGTCACCTGTTTTGGTTCGAATGCTGATTAAGGCTTATATATATAATGATAATCTAGGGCAATTATCTAAGTCTCATTCCAAAACAAACAGTTTCCTTGCTTTAGTAAATGCATTTTGCCGTGCATCACCTAAAGCACAAGTAGTACGTGATATTACGCAGAATTCAAATTGTCGCTTATCTTTGTACAATTGATAATTAAGACCTATATAAATAGTTTGGTTGCTGCAGTAAATGATTTCTGCGTGCATCACCTAAAGTAGAAGTAGTCTTTGAGATCGAGTATGGTATTACTACTAGCTCTATGTTATTTACTTGAATAACAATTTTCTTTTGTTATTCATTCTGTTTTTCATTCCATAATGTGTTGCAGTATACTGATGCAAATTTCTGTTGGAAATTGAACTTTTATTATTCATTCTCTTTATATAAATTCCTTATTTATGGGCAGTGGAAAACACTTTCATATGAGGCGATACGTCTCAATTAGAAGAATTAACATTCATTACAGAGCTGACGTTTCTCTTTGTATGGAAATGGAGAAACTGCTTGAATGCCTAGTCTTATCCATCGCTTGTTATTTCTTATTTGTTGTTTTGTCTTTCAACGTGTCATGAGTTTGAATCGATGTATCTTTTAGAAAGGCCAACTACAGTAACAGAGCACAATGATAGTAAATTCCCTTATAATATGAACTGCAATACAATGTTGTATGCGTAGAGTAGTGTTTGCTGAGTGTCAAAGGACGTAATCTATGGCTGCAGTTATTCGTTTCAAATTTATCGTCACGAAAAGGATTCTATGAAAAGCACATACCAGTAACAATACAGTGTATGACTGAAGCAGCAATACTACAATCTATGGCTGCAGTTATTTGTTTTCAACTTTTCTTAGTCAAGTTTCCTTGTTCAGCTAAAATCAAGGTCAGGATAAAAAGTGTCATGATGAATTGTAGCCAAAATCCAAGAACCCAATCTCCTTTTGCATTCCTGAAGACTCCAACAATATCTCCCAGTGCAATGTTTAAGTTGACTGCTCCATCAATATTCAACATGTAGTACTAGTTATTTGCAAGAGGCTTCTATTTTACATAACTTGGGCACAAGGTCCATTTCTTTTTGCGTCGCACTGACATCTAAAATTCATGGCATGTTGGTAGATAAATAATTCCTAAATCAACATGAATAAGCTTAATTTCAAAAAAAATAAATTGTTTCAAGCTTTCCAGATTAAGCAGAGAGCAGAGGAAACTATTACGTAAACAGGAACATGATTGTTAGCATGAATGGAGTTGTTACTCATACTATTGAGCCTTCTAGGCTACTAAACGTACCGTTGGATCATCGTATGATCGACTTAAACTGATAATCAAAGAAGCAATGCTCAATTCAGACCATATATCATGCAATGAAAAGGATATATTTGACAGATCTCAATTAGTAGTTTGAAATCAATAATTTGAGAGGGTACATATCAGGTTGAATACATGGATCATTCCAAAAAGTAGATTGTATACACCTCATTACTTTGTTATTTCTGTACACATTTATTTTCAGATAACTGGTCATTGATTTTGCAATGTGAATGCATTTATTGGGGAACAAACAGGCTTGGGAAATTCAACAAAAAATCTTTTCAAGAACTCAAATACAGTGCCCATTGGCTTTCTTTCAACTTTAAAACTGTTCGCTGCTACTAGTAAGACAACTATTTATAGACCCCACAATTCATGCTGAAGCAAATAACAAATTTTGTAAGTAAAATATTTCAGAGAAAAGTTAAGTATGAGTCCACGTACTAGAAGCAAGTCAGCTAGAGATCTGACCAAGTCTATTATTTCTGAATTACCGATTGGTGCACTACATAGAATACTAGAACTTATGCCCATCAAATATGCTGCAAGATCTAGCATCTTATCAAAACATTGGAGACAGTTATGGTCTACACAGCCTAATCTTGTGTTCGATCCTATGTTTTTTCAGCATGTATCTAATACTGAGGATTCTGCTGCAAGCATAATTCATAAAATTCTCATGAAACATACTGGAGATATTCTGGGATTCCATCTCATCTCCGATGCAGACACTTTAACACAGTCCGATGTGGATAAATTCATCATCTTTGCCTCGAATCATGGTATCCAAAAGCTCACTCTAGAAATGGCCAACGATGAAAAATATGTGTTACCTGATAGCATATATACTTGTGCAACGTTGACACGTTTGAAGCTCTCAATGTGTATCTTTAAGCTTCCGGATGGCACCCGATTTCCCAATCTTATTAGCCTTCAGTTAGAACATTCTAAAATTGCCGGTCATCGAGGATTAGAAAACAAACTTGATTTGCCAATTCTCGAGACTTTGGAGTTGAGATTTTGTGTTGATGTTCATTCTGTTTCTTTGGTTTGTCCAAAACTTGAGAACTTGTCTATCATTAGCAGCTATACAATTACATTTCGATGTTTTTTTCTGAACCCAATCTTTAGTATCATTAAGCACCTCTGCTTGAATGGAACTTCCCTGGAGGTAAGAAAATAACGTTACTTTGTTTTTTATTCATAGATGCTCTTACTAACACTCAATTAACATCTACTTTTTTTTGTCATTGGTTGTTTCAGAAACTTCGCTCGGCGTATGTGGAAGACAAGCTTCGCCAACCACTAAAATTGCAAAGCCTGAAAATATGTAACTTTAAGATTTCAGTTGAAAGTATTGCTTGTGCAGTTTGCCTGCTTAGGAGTTCTCCCAACCTTTATAAAATCGAAATAGACAAAGTTGCAAAGGTAAAACATATCATGCCTAATAAGGACAGTTATGTATACACATCTTTGTATATTTATTTGAAATCTTAAGAACTTCTGGTAATGTATATTGACTATCATGACACCTTTTCTTCAGGTTGATGAGACATTGAATCAGAAAAGGGAACTGTTATCTTACTTATCAATGGAAAAAAACCGTGTGGATGAAGCTCTGAGATTGATTCAAACAATGAGGTTGCGGAAATTCAAGGGATCAAGAATCGAAATGTGCTTAATAAGAGTCATATTTTCTCATTCTCCAAACCTAGAGAGGATGATCATTGAACAGTGCGAGAAATTAGGAAATACTACAAACTATAAGGAAAAATTGAGGGAACAGTTAAGCTCCATTACTCGAGCATCACCAAAAGCGATAGTCGTATTTGCTTTGTCATAGTTAAACTGAATTGGAAGTTGATCATTTGTTCTACAAAATGTACTTAATTTTTATATGTTTGATATTGTCCCTTTAATAGTTGTATTTGCTTTGTCATATGTAAGATGTTCCATTGTGGATGATAAAAGTTTGTATTCAATATTGCTAAATTGCGCAAATGTTGGAAGCCATAAAGTTAAAAGTTGAAATACCCTTTTACATCCACATCAAATTAAAATATTAAAAATATATACTTAATTAATTTATATGTTTTGAATGGTGCTTACATGATTAATAGAATGAGGAGGTGTGCTTCTTTGAATTTACTAAACAAGCCTGAAGTGGTATATTCTATTATTCTTTTCATCAATTTCTTAAAGAGTGAAGGGACTATTTCTACTAGATAAGTGGCAACTTCCTAGCATAAGGAGAAGATACGACAACTGTAAATTTTTTTTGTTAGTTGAACTAGTGTATTTTGCTTATAGTATGAAAGTCTACGTCATCTTAGTCTTTCAATAGATTGTTTAGTTTATCCTCGTTGTTCTCTATAAGAGTTTAGGTCCATGTACCCCTCTACTTTTGTAACTGTTTGGATATTATAGACATGGTAGGGATCAAGCCTAACCCCCCAAACCGTTAAAGTGATGACTTGAATTTTTTTTTTTAAAAAAACAATCAACAACTGTAGTATACTAAAAATAGACAGGCAGCAAAGTTTACAAATTAAACAGTTAATTAAGAGGGCCACCATTTGGCTCGCTTAGTTCGAAGGAACATTCCTAAACTTCACAAAGAACTATACTTGATTGTCAACAGGTCCAAATTATGTAACAGAGAAAGATAGTCTACTTTTTTCACTAATCTTCAGGTAAGGCTCAATTCCTTCGGCAGATCAGAAACTGATCACTCCTCACTCTTTTCCGCAGGAGACTCAACGTCACCATCCACAGCAGCCACTGCACACTCATGAGAAGTGCTTCCACTTGATGCATCCCCCTGCCTATAACTGTTGTCCATTGGTGGTGGATACACATAATAACCATTGTGATTAGCCATTGGAAAATTAGGAGGCAGGTGATTGGGCATGAGGTTGTAGCCTGAAGCTGGATTAACCGTTGGGCGCTTCAACGGAAAATGATCTACTCTCAGGGATCCACGCTCACCACCATCAAGCTCACGATAACGCTGCAAGTACAAAGTCAAGGGTTCAACGTAATTATCAAAACCAAGTGAGTTCATGGCCCAAAGCAAGTCTTCAGCAGTGATTGTCTTGCGCTTCTCAAGCTTGCAACGATCGTTAGCTTCGCCTGTTACAAAGCTTATGAACTCAGAGACACATTCTTGGATGACCAGTTTGGATTCATCAGCTATCTTGGCATTGGGAGGAAGGATCTTGCGCATGTTTCTGACCACGTTGGCTATTGGCATAAATCGGTCTTGCTCCCGGATGGTGCATTCAGAATCTTCTTCATTGGCAGCAATTTCCTGGTTGAGATGAGAAGGCAGTTCCACGCTTCTCTCAATATCTTAATTTCACACAAGAACAAAGCATCAGAGTGAAATGAAAAAGAATAGTAGTATATATAATCAAAATATTCATCTAACTTCATCACAACTAGCTATGCTTTTGTAGTCCAAATGTCCAATTAAACATTATTAAATCACATTTACTACTACTTAACTTTTCAAGTACTGAAGCATTACAGAACTAATGGAGCGCGTATATATATTTTTCACTAATTATTAGCTGGATACGGGAGTAGTACTACTGAAAGACGGTACTATGAATTGTGGATAATGTTCATGTGAACACCAAAAGCACATTATTTCAACAAAAGAGATGGCTGGTGTGAATACAGACTAATTAAAGTAATACAAAACGCTTCATGTACAGTTTTAGTCATCTATCTTATTTTGTCTGATCTTCAACTAACTCTGGCATTTATCAAACCATCCAAAATTCTCTTCTGTACAAAAGACTTTTTATTTTACCATCAATGTGATATAGGAATAAGACAATTGTATTGTAACGGACACTACACTACCCACTGTTTTCTTATATACCATATTTGTAGTCTTAGTTGTTCTTAAAGTTATATACACCGCTTCTTAATCTATGGATGAAGAAATGACAGCTAGATTTTAATTAACTTCTTAAAATGCCTATTTGTTCTGATGATAAATTTGTTGTGTATTTTAATTTTATGGCAGAAATAGAGAGCAATAAAAATAAAATTTGTCTAATTTATGGAATACAACTTGCTGGTTTTCAAACTTGCTAGCTTTAGACAATTTCTTTCTCACTCTCTTTTATCAATTGCTTTCCACTTGTTCCCCTATTGCCTTAAAAGTTCCAAAATGAAAACAAAAATGTCCGTGTCGATCACCATTACCATGAATTGATCTATTGATCTTTGATATACAAACAACTAGGTTTGAAAATACATATCTGGAAAAACAAATGCATATAACGTCCCTAGGGAATTAAAGACGGATGTTTTTTAGATAAAAATACAACAAGCTAAGAAATGTATACAAGTTGCAGCTCTCCATATAAAGAAGATAATGAAAAATTCAGAAGAATAAATGAAAATTATTAGCTCTCCTGAAAAAAAAATGGATCCTTTTTGCTATCTTTTTGGGGGCTAGTACTGTGTGTGCTTCAACATTTATAAAGCTTCACAAATTTTTGAATATTCAACAAACCTAGTATATATAATTTCACAGGTGGTGTGTGAAAGAGTTATGTATATGCAATTTGTAGCTCTACCTTGTGAAGGTAGAGAAGAGAGACTTTTCTTAATAGAGGCTCGGCTCGAGTAAGCATATCAAAACCAAATATACAAAAACAGATGCAAAGTTTTATGAATGTTCCATGGAAAAGGAGAATGCATTTGTAAAAGTAAAAGAGAAGTTAGGTAGCATACCAGAGGAAGGGGAACGAGCAAGGGTTGGTTGCGGGGATCTGCGATAGTTATGAAATCCTCCATTTCCTGAACCAACATTATTATTATTAGCCATCTCTCTTAATCTCTCTATACAGATATGTATCTCTCACTAAATATATAAAGGAAGTGTCACTTGGCAAGTGATATTTATAGCTACTTTAAGAGAATTGGTTTAG
>NC_028641.1:352510-364132 GCF_001406875.1 Solanum pennellii | reverse complement strand
GGGGGGGGGGGGGACACATAGCAGTAGGGTGTAATGAATGAGGTGAAGGTATTCGCCCTGATAAATAGGCTTTCACAGTTGGGCAAATGAGCAATGACCAAAACGACATAGGTATATACTACTACTTCCTCCACCCTAAAATAAGTATAAGTTTAGCTCATTTAGCATCCATTAAGGAAAATAATAAATAGAAGGTATAGTTTATTATGTTACCATTATTTATTAGATGATTTTTTAGAATTGAATACTATTAAGGAGTAGTTCTTTAATACGAGAGTGTATACAATTATTTTTTTTTTGAATTCCTACGATATCTTGGGAAAAATTATTTTTGGCTAAGTGATACTTATTTTGGGATAGAGGGAGTATATGTTACTTAGCGTTTAATTTTCAGCCATTCGGCAATTCAAAACCCCAAAAACAATTAAAACCCCGAATATGTCGGAATAGCAACTTTGTAACCATTTGTGAAATTTACCAACATAATGCAAACTTTTTCACCCACAACAGAACATCTACCTATGACAAAGAAAATCTGCCTATTAATGGGACAACATCAAACACATAAAATAAGTAAATTTTGTGGCAACCTCCAATTCAGTTTAAATATGACATCAGCACACTTGAAAAAGAAGTCGTACGTAATACGCCACTGGGAAAACAGGTTGTAAATGCAGCTTAGCAGTTCCCTCAAATTTACCTTAATTTATCGCGCTGTTCAATAATCATCCTCACAAGTTTTGGAGAATAAGAAAAGAGGACTCTTATTAAGTACATTCCAGTACTTGGTCCCTTGAATTTCCGCAACCTCACAAATCTCATAGCTTCATTCACATGGTCCTTTTCCATTGTTAAGTAAGATAACAGTTCCATTCTCTGACTCAATGTCTCATCAATCTGAAGATAAAGTCTCTTAATAGTCGACCTGCATTACCAAAGTTAAAGATATTAAGTGTAACAATAGAACTGTCCTTATTAGGTATGGTATGTCTTACCTTTACAACCTCATCTATTTCATTTTCGTTAAAATTAGGAGAAGTCATAAGCAGGCAAACTACGCAAGAAAATAATTTTAACAGAAATCATAAATTCACAAATTTTAAGGCAGTTTTAGTGACTGGTGAGACCTGTCTGGCACACCAACCGAGCAATGTTTCTGAAAAAAAAGATGTCAAAAAAAATGAAATTATGGAGTGTTGGTTACAACAGCTACGAAAATAAAACAAGGCAGCCTAATTTTCTTGCCTCTAGGGATGTTCCCTTCAAGCAAAGATGCTTAATGATTCTAAAGATTGGGTTCACATTAAAACACTAAAATGTACTTTTACAGCAGCCAAGGATAGACAAGTTCTCAATTATTGGAGAAACCAAATAACGGAATCAATATCAACACAAAAATCTCAACTCCAACATCTCGAGCATTAACTGATTAACTGTTCTTTTAATCCTACAGTACAGACAATTACAGAATCCTCTAACTGAAGACTAACATGATTGGGGAATTGAGTACCAACAGACAACTTAAAGATACACCTTGATAGCTTCAAATACGTCAATGTTTCACGAGTAAATATTCTACCAGGCAATACATATTTTTCATCATTGTCCATATCTAGATTAAGCTTCTAGATACCATGATTTGAGACGAAACTGTCTATTCCAGAGAGAATTTATGAATTATGCTAGCAGCAGAATCCTCGGTATAAGATACGTACTAAAAAACGGGGGATCAAACACAAGATTAGGTTGTGTAGACATAATAGCCTCCAATGTTTTGATAGGATTCTAGCTCTTGCAGCGTATTTGATAGGCATTAGCTCTAGAACTCTATGTAGTATGTCAGTTGGTAATTCAGAAACAATAGATAAGGGTCAACAATATGATCCGTCACTACATTTTTTCTTTGATCTTCGAAATTTGGGGATCGTCACTACATTTCACTGACTATGAAAAGTTGAAAACAAATAATTACAACCATAAGATTGTAGTTAATCTGCTTTCGTCATATCCAACATTGTTACAGTGATGTGCTTTTTAAACGTCAATGAACTTGAATAAAGGATATAATGTTACTGAACTTTTGTAGAAGTTGGTAACAGACCCTCTAATATAGTTATAAACAGTAAGCCTGAGTTAATTCGTTAGAAGAGTTGATTGGGATGAAGGACCAGTCGTATTTGCTCTTCACTCGTGGAAGATCAAGAAATAGCATCCATTTCTATCACCGACATTTCAGAATACATATTCCTAAATTGACAACAGATAGGAGCAGCACTAACTCAAGTCTGCAGGTTAAAACAATATCATACATCTTGGTGATATACCGACCTTTAAGAATTCATATTCTCGAGTTGAAAGCAAATATGAGAAGCAACAACTTAAGTCTGCAGGTCAAAGCAATAACATCCATCTTGGTCATATACCGACTTTTCAGAATTCATATTCTCATGTTGTAACTCTTGAGAAACTCGCTCCATCAGGGCCGGTCACATCAACATCTTTAGTACGACCATCACTGCCAGACTCAACCTCGAACTCAACTATATGTCACCATCAAAATGGCAACGGAAACACTTAGATCTGATACCAAACTAGTGAAGGAAGAGATTGTCACTAAGCCACTTGACGGTTCCCTTAGCCTCTGTCCACTCTCACTTGCCATTCTCATCACTAACAAACAAAAACCCTAAAAACCCATTGTGTGGTTCCTTTGGAACTCTAACTGTTACAAGAAAACAATCTAATATAAGTAAAATGACCAACAACTATATTAGATTTTCTTGTAACAGTCAATGTTCCAAGGGAAACACATAAAGGATCTTTAGAGTTTCTCATTTTTAGTGAGAATGGTGAGTGAGAGTGGACAAAGGGCTAAGGGAACCGTAAAGTGGTTCAGTGAGGATCTTTTCTTTCACTAGTCAGGTATCAGATCTGAGGGTTTCCGTAGCCTATTTGATGGTGACACAGTTGAGTTCGAGATTGAGTTTGGTAGTGATTGTCGCACTTAGGTTGTTGATGTGACCGACCCTGATGGAGCGAGTTTCTTAGGAGTTGCTACAACATGAGAATGTGAATTCTAGTAGGTCGGTATATCACCAAGATTCATGTTATTGCCTTACCTGCAGACTTGAGTTGTTGTTACTCATATCTCCAGTCAACTTGAGAATATGAATTATGAAAGCCCGCTATATCACGAATTATGATGGAATATAATAGCTTTGACCTGCAGACTTGAGTCAGAGTTGCTCCTATATATTGTCAACTTAAGAACATGAAGGTTGGTACCGAGATGGATGCTTTTCTTGATTTTACACTGGTGGAGAGAATATATGATTGATTCCTCACCCCAATCAATTCTTCAAACGAATTGATTCTGGTGCAAGTATGCTAAATGGTAATATCTATATTATAGCATCTGTTACAAACTGCTACATTAGTCCAGTGACCAATATACTCTGTATTTAAATGCACTTATTTGACAGGATTCTTATCTACTTTAGTATCACTGGATGATAACTAATCCTCATTCTCCAGCCTTGTGTAGTTCTTGAAGGAGTGCACTTACCTTCAATTGTGTGTACACTCTGAAACAACACTTACTAGTAGGCATCATCGTCCTCAGCTATCAAAGATCATCATCTTCCTTAGCTATGGAACATTACTGAATTCCTATCACCAGACTATGCCAAGTGGCATAGCTAGTGTAGTATCAGTACAAACAACACATACTAGTAGGCATCATTGGTCGACCCGAACCTACTACATAATAGAAGTAGACATTCGGAAGGGAACATACAATATGAAAGTCACAACATCCCAAGTCCCTATCCACATGCTTTCACCATCCTAGGTATAATACCCATAAACTAGTACACTTTGAACTCAACTACCTCATTCCACTGTCAACTCTAATATTTAAGCGTTCGACCCTCTTGTCATTCTGTGGCTTCCCAAGTCTACATATTAGGTCACTATAATGTCAAATCATAGTCTAACCCTTCTATCACAAGTATTTAAATATTATATCAGCCAATACATGTTTTTAATCATTGGCCATATCTAGATTAAGCTCTAAATACCATGATTTGAGACGAAAAATGTCTATCCCAGAGAGAATTTTATGAACAATGCTAGTAGTAGAATCCTCAGTATAAGATACGTACTTAAAAAAACAGGGGATCAAACACAAGATTAGGTTCTGTAGACCATAACAACCTCCAATGTTATGATAAGATTCTAGCTCTTGCAGCATATTTGATGGGCATTAGCTCTCGGACTCTATGTAGTATGTCAGTTAGTAATTCAGAAACAATAGATAAGGGTCAACTATATGATCTGTCACTAAATTTTTTTTCTTTGATCTTCAAAATTTGGGGATCCTCACTACATTTCACTGACTATGAAAAGTTGAAAACAAATAATTGCAGCCATAAGATTGTAGTAGATCTGCTTTCGTCATATCCTACATTGTTACAGTGATGTGCTTTTTGAACGTCAATGAGTTTGAATAAATAAAGGGTATAATGTTACTGGACTTATGTAGAAGTTGGTAATAGACCCTCTAATATAGTTATTAACAGTAAGCCTGTGTGCACCTGCGTTAATTCTTTAAAAGAGTTGATCGGGATGAAGGACCAGTCGTATATGCTCTTCACTCGTGGAAGATCAAGAAATAGGATCCATCTCTATTACCAACATTTCAGAATTCATATTCATAAGTTGACAATGGATAGGAGAAGCACTAACTCAACTCTACAGGTCAAAGCAATATCATACATCTTGGTGTTATACCGACCTTTTAATAATTTATATTCTCAAGTTGACAGCAAATACGAGCAGCAAAAACTCAAGTCTGCAGGTCAAAGCAATAACATCCATCTCGGTGATCTAACGACTTTTCAGAATTCATATTTTCATGATATGGCAACTCTTGAAAAACTCGCTCCATCAGGGCCGGTCACATGAACAACCTTAGTACAACCATCACTACCAGACTCAACCTCAAACTCAGCTATATGTCGCCATCAAATAGGCTAAGGAAACACTTAGATCTGATACCAGACTAGTGAATGAAGAGATTGCCACTAAGCCACTTGACAGTTTCCTTAGCCCTTTGTCCACTCTCACCCGCCATTCTCATCACTAACAAACAGAAACCCTAAAACCCCATTGTGTGTTCCCTTTGGTAAAGTCACCGTCACAAGAAACTAATTTAATATCGTCATTGCTCATTTTACTTATATTAGATTGTTTTGTTGTAACGATGATTATTCCAAAGGAAACACACAAAGGGTCTTTAGAGTTTCTCATTTTTAATGAGAATGGCGGGTGAGACTGGACAGAGGCTAAGGGAACCGTCAAGTGGCTTAGTGACAATCTCTTCCTTCACTAGTCTGGTATGAGATCTAAGTGTTTCCGTTGCCATTTTGATGGTGACATATAGTGAGTTCGAGGTTGAGTCTGGTAGCGATGGCCGTACTAAGGTTGTTGATGTGACCGGCCCTGATGGAGCGAGTTTCCTAGGAGTTGCTACAACATGAGAATGTGAATTCTAGAAGGTCGGTATATCACCGAGATGGATATTATTGCCTTACCTGCAGACTTGAGTTGTTGCTGCTGTCAACTTGAGAATATGAATTATGAAAGCCTGCTGTATCACGAATTACAATGGATGATAATTGCTTTGACCTGCAGACTTGAGTCAGAGTTGCTCCTATCTATTGTCAACTTTAGAATATGGATTATTAAAGGTCAGTACCCGGATAGATGCTTTTCTTGATCTTACACTGGCGGAGAGAATATATGACTGATTCCTCATCCCAATCAATTCTTCTAACAAATTAATTCTGGTGCAAGTATGTTTAATGTTAATATCTATATTAGAGCATCTGTTACAAACTGCTACATCAGTCTAGTGACCAATATACTCTTTATTTAAATGCACTTATGTGACAGGATTCTTAACTACTCCAGTATCACTAGCTCGCAACTACTCCTCATTCTCCAGCCTTGTGTAGTTCTTGAAGGAGTGCACTTACCTTCAATTGTATGTACACTCTGAAACAACACTTACTAGTTGACATCATCGTTCTCAGCCATCAAAGATCATTATCTTCCTTAGCTATGGAATATAACTGAATTCCTATCACCAGACTATGCCAAGTGACATAACAAGAGTAGTATCAGTACAAACAATGCATACTAGTAGGCATTATCGGTCGATCCGAACCTACTACATAATAGAAGTACACATTCCGAAGGGAACAGTACATGAAACTAGCACCTTAGACAAACTCATCCATCTGGACTCACATCCCCATTATTATTTAAGTTCTAAAAATACTAGGCAACCATAACCAGTCCCAACACTTAAACCATGCATTAGACCCTTGTCATTTGCCTAATTTAACAACCACCACATTTTAATAAACCAACAACATCATGATAAATACAACCACAATTTACAAACACCTAAATAATTCAGTCCCCATAAACTCAATCCAGTGGTTAAAACAATTATAATCACAAGTATAACATAGTTCAGACTCCTATTCCACACCTTGAATTCATATGCACGATCTGCAATACCATAAACACATGCCAATCACATGTAACAACAATCACAAATACATAGACTCTCAGTCACAACATCTTGAAATCGACCAATACCTGGAATCATTTAATGCATGAAACATGTCACATATGAGCACAAATGCAAATACATGGTCCTCCCATGGAACCAAAACACATATATTTGGTCGTCTCTGTTATAACCCATTTTAACTTGTGTTAAATAGTGTACAACATATTGGTGATTCCTAAATTAATTAACTTAAGGAAGTGCCACCTAATTATTTTTAAGGTAAATTAGGACAAAATATTTAGCTAACGTAATGCTAAAATTGAATCCAACTAATGGTCTACTTAATTTATGTGATTCTAGGTAAGGGTTCTAGTTATCATAAAGGAAAGACATTAAGCATCCTTTAAGATTCGTTAAAAATGATTACTGACCAAACTAAGGTTAATTATTAAAACTACAAATTGAGTTCTAAGAAATTAATCAAAGAATTACGTTAGAAAAACACGTCAATCTTAAAAAATAAAGGCTTAAAAGAAGATCTGTTGCAACTAAAAATAAAGAATCATTGCTATAGAACTCTTATTTTTGTTTCGAAAGAAATCCAAGTAGCAAAAACATGAATACGACCAACTCCTAGATAATTTAACTTGGACATTGCCATTTATGAAGAAAATTTCAAATGTTCTTCGGATGAAAGAGATAAAAGTGAACTTTTAAGGAAATGATTTCAAACTCTATTTAAAATGTTCACAAGTCAAGTTATATACGATTAGATTTAAAAACGACTCAAAAAGAAACTAAGACGGATAATCTAATATAATCTTTAAAAATATTCACTGAAATAATACTAATTACCCCCCTCTAAAGGCCAGTGTCTTAGACGGATAAGATAATATAAGGTAAAACAAAAAAACACGTGAGAAAAAAATGATTAATTTACCTTAAAGCGAGCTAACAATGATCAGGTCGCTCCTTCTTCTCCCTTATTTTTTATTGCTTCATCTACTCAGATGCTTTTCAAGAGGGGATGAACTGAATGAGGAGATAGACGCGGATTCCAAATGTAGCAACAATATAGATTCTCACAAAGAGACTTCTCGTGGCAGCAAGAGTCTTTTATAAAGACTATTTTTTCCTGTTCATGCAAATAAAGAGAGTAAGAAGAGATAAGTAATACAATTCAACTTTATACAATGTCAAGTAAATAAAAAATAGAGACAAATAAAATCATTCGACGAATACACTTTCCAAAACATTAAATGTCGAACGAGAGACATGTGTTGAACCTGACTACTTTGAACAGAACTCAAAATTTTTAGATTATAACATCTTTCTTAAGCATAAGACAAACTCAAATCTCATCATATTTAAGGTATAACTTCCTAAAGGTTAAAGTGAAAACTTAAGCCATAATCTTCAAATTTTATACATGCCATTACTTCAAACATAGAAGAAAACTATACATATAACTCCAATACATAGAGGAAAGGAAACCCTTTTATTTTCAAGCTTTATTTCTATCTTAATTTTTTCCAACTGAGCGCCTATTTATTCTTTTTTTAGGGTGTATAAAACCTCTCTGATTAAGGCATCTATCTTATTCTGTTGACGCAATTGGAAGATCAAGATTTCTCCCTGCCGCTCAATCGAGATCAAATCCGGCTTTAGCGAGAACNTAACGGCCTCAACTTTTCAGCACAGATAGTCTTTGGTAAAACGGTCACAACTTTTTAGTCCGGATACCAAATGAAGCAAAGTTGACGGCGTTGAAAAAAATACTCATAGACCAGACCTTTAATTTGACAGTTGATGGAACATCTTATTCATTATNCAGACTGAGAGATATATATGGTCTTTTGAAGTTTACCTTAGTTTAAACTTAAGCATGAAACTAAACACTTTCAACTAAACTTTGTGATAGGGGCATTGTACGGCCTTAATTCATAACTAATGCACTCCCATATTAAGGAATTGTTTCCAACATTCTGACAAATAAGATTCGTATATCTTCATCGTAGATATTTTCAGTAACAACAGAATAGGTAATTACATTAACAAAACAATATATATATATAGGTGAGGAAATAGTATGTACTTAAAGGTTTGTTTTACCNAAGATGTATCAATTATCTTTTTCTTTTGATCTTAACTCAAACACAAAAAAATAGAACCAACATTTTACGAAAACATAAATGTGAAAATTACAGACCTTTTGTAGGGCAATTATCTAAGGCATTAACTTCGACTAGGTCACAACGTCTTTCTACATCCAAAGACAAACAAAAAATAAAGAGAAGCTTTGCCCCGTTAAGAACAATGGGGATAAACAAACCACAAGGTAGAATGTGTTTGCAAGAGTAAGCAAGAAAAAAGAATGAGGANGTCACACAAAATGAAAAGACAATGAAATGTATTTTTGGGGAAAAAATCATTTAATCGATGGATATGGCGTAGCTTTTACAAAGAAGACCACTGATAAACTGTAGTAGTCTGCTTACGATCCATTCTACACCTTATAAAGGTTACAAGGCATATGAAAAGGCTGAAAACTATAGTTTTACTGAAAGTTTTTAAAAGGAATCATAATTAAAGCTCAATTAATTTTGTGGAAGATGAAAATGATCCAACTTAGTAGAACATATTTTTGGATGGAGGGTAAACAATTCAATAAACTTTTGATGTGAATTATTATATTTTAACTTTTGATTTTGTGGCTTCTTATAATATGACATTTACTATTATATAAANTTTTTAGATTTTGAAATTGGTCAAAGAAATCAAACATTGGAGTGAACTGTATGTTCACGAGATTGAGAAGACAATAGCATAGAAATAGAGTACCTACCCTTTTCTATAGTTGGTGAANAAACTTTTGATGTGAATTATTATATTTTAACTTTTGATTTTGTGGCTTCTTATAATATGACATTTACTATTATATAAAACTAGATTTTGAAAACGTGCGTTGCACGTTTGTCCCTTGTAATTACTACAAAATGTATGCATACTTAAAAAATTAAATTTCAGAATAGAAAATATATTTGTATTTGCACGCTACTTAGTATAAATATTCGTAAATTATTTAAATACAGTTACAATATGTACAAATAGTTATTCATAAAATTAAGTAATCAAAAGAGAAAGAGTGTAACACCAAATTAGCTAATGAATTCGAAAATAAAATGAAATAGCGTAGACTAAAAACAATAAAATAGCTAATGAATTATAAAACTTTTAAATAACAAAAATTAAAGAGAGAAATAGTTCTAGTTTATAAGAACAGAGGAACTTCCTCAATAACTAACAAAAGCATAAACAAAACTATCTCTTTTATTGCATATGTGATGAACAATTACATTCATCAACAATTATCCAGCAATAAGTATACATTAGAATAACAAAGCTTATGCATCAAAAAAAAGTAATGGTGTTGAACAATGTGTCAGTGTAATTACATCCATCAATAATTATTCGTCAACAATTATACATCGGAATAATTAAGTGTATGCATTAATATAAAGTGATTTTGAAGATAATTTTTTGGTATTTATAGTTACAAGTTTGGAATTGTAAAAGTCATTTAAAAATTGATGATATACATAACGTCTATGAGAATTAGATTGTTTAAAGTTGGGAATATGTAAAGTTTCTTACTAAAATCTAAATATGTGCCATATTAAGATGTATGGTAATTCAAAGGACATTTTTGTTCTTTAATGTTAAAGGATATTTTGAATATAATTTACTGTCTTTTGTAGTTACGAAACACTTCATCTATCGAACTCTATTTTAGAATAAAAATAAATTAAATATTTCTTTAATTAATCCTACCTAGAAACATAATGGATTAATACCATATAAGTATTATTTAAGTAATATTTTTATTAATTATTTCTTCAATAATATTTTAATTAGTAAAAGGGTAGAATCATAATCCTGTTTTAAAGTTAAGATCTTCTCACTTATAATAAAAATAATATTAATTTCTGGACTCGCCCTCCGCTCGTTTACCTACATCAATCAATACACATTTTTTAAAAAAAGTATAAAGATTATTAGTAATATTGTTTTATGTTTAAAAATTAAAAGGAATATATACTCCTTAAAATGAGTATAAAGAATCTATGAGATTTTTTATCCAACTACTTTTTTTTCTAGATAGAATAAATGAAATAATAAGTTCTAAATTTAATCAATAAAAACATGAAGTTGTAGAATATAAAAATATTTAGCAATATCGTTCTTCTTCAAACCTTTCTCGTCTTTCGTTATTAGGGGTATTTATTTACAAATATGAAATCACACCATGATTTAATTTTCATACAAGTAGTAAATCATTTATAAATTCTTAAAAAGCACATTAAATATAATGCATGCTAATTTTTGTAGATTTAATTATGAGTAAAAATTAATAACATGAATTATTCAATTCTCTTATCCAATAACCTAGAGTATTCACTACATGATAATACTCTTGTTATAACAAACATAATCTTTAAAAGAAGATTTGTACATCAGACATGTAAATGAAAATTTTTATTTTCTTTTTCATTGCCATTATTCAAGAAAAAGTAGTCAATTTACCTTCCTTCAATCGAAAAATTGAATGTAACAAACAATGAACTAAGTAAAAAATATGCAACATTGAAATGAAAAATGATACGTACCAAACAACAAATAGATGCCCATGACGCCTTTAACCTTCTTGAAGAATGCCTCGAATGCACTGAAATGATTAAATTCTAATTCAGATACTATATTCTTCAAGCAAATTAACGAAACAACATACATATTCTTTCTCACACAAGTAAGTTTGTTCTACCTCATGAATGTTGAGCAGATTTTTTGTCCAAATGAAAAACTCTCTATAATTATTTATCACTTGTTGCGTTAAAAACATAAATTTTCGATGAAAAGAATGAAACAAAACATGTAATATTAGTTCTATCTATATACATATATGTCTAAAATTTATTGATCAAAAGAAACATGAAAAATTTGGAGAAGAATTTTGTGAGATAAATCAATTCACATGCTAT
>NC_028641.1:339450-352442 GCF_001406875.1 Solanum pennellii | reverse complement strand
AAAGAGGAGAAGGTAGGGTTGCGGCTGCATTGGATCTTGAATAGCCTGAAAGAGGAGAAGGTAGGGTTGCGGCTGCATTGGATCTTGAATAGCCTGAAAGAGGAGAAGGTAGGGTTGCGGCTGCATTGGGTCTTGAAACCCTATAGATATAAAACGGGGGGGGGGGGGGGGGTATTTAAGGTATTTTCACGAAGTTATGTGAATTAAAGTTTTGGGCTTGAGTTAGTTGATTTGGGCTCATTTTGAGAATATAATAATGGATTGTTGATGTGTTAAGAGATTCAATTGGACGTAAGTTATGAGCTAGTTTTTTTATTGATAGTCTTTTACTTCTTTAAAATATTTTCTTGATCTTCTAATTTAATAACTAGAGTAATATATAACTAATACATAAAAATAAAGTACTAACATTTCAATTTTTTGTTAATGATTTAAAAAAATATAAATATTGATTTATAGCTAATTTGATAATACAGTAAAAAGTTTAAAAGATAGCTTTGTTATTATTATTTATACAAAAAAATGTAGCGACGATAACAACAATAACAACAACAACACCAACAACAACAACGGCAACGACAACAACAATGACAACAATAAAATGACAACAACAACAAAACATCAACAACAAAAACAACACAACTACCAACAATAGAAGCAGCAACAACAACATCACTACCATCACCAACAACAAGTGGTAAAGGCTGAAAACTATAGTTTTACTGAAAGTTTTTAAAAGGGATCATAATTAAAGCTCAATTAATTTTGTGGAAGATGAAAATGATCCAACTTAGTAGAACATATTTTTGGATGGAGGGTAAAAAATTCAATAAACTTTTGATGTGAATTATTATATTTTAACTTTTGATTTTGTGGCTTCTTATAATATGACATTTACTATTATATAAAATTTATATAGATCTAACTACTCTACTTGATAACAAGGTACGTAGTACCTTTATTTTGTTGTGTCCTACCAAGTTCGTCTCTTGAGTCCATGTAACTTAAAGAAATTTGGCAAGAATAAAGTATATTAAATAGTTTTAAAAAATTCACAAGTGAAAAGTTTCATTACACTTTTATTTCAAATATAAATAACAAAAAAAAAATAAAAATAGTAATGAGTAATGAATTGGTACTATAAATATAAGCTTTATTGTGAATGGTTTTTATGTTTTTGTACATTGAAATTTTATGAAACTCTCTTGTTTGGTTAGCAAGAGGGCCATGACAAAACAATGCAAACTATATATTAAAAAATTCAATGTCATTTCCACAATATTGTGTGATCCCTTTTCTCTATTTTACCTTTTAAAGAAAATAAAACAAACCTAAATTCATGTATTGAAGCTTATTCAAATTGACTTGGAGAAACAAATGAACTTTCCTTGCTTTTGTAACCACAAATGTTTCCTCAAGTGATAGAACTATCAATTAAAGTATCTTTCCAATTAACTACTTTGTGATACAAACATAAAATAAAGAGTGAAGATCAATGTGCAACACACATTCACGAAAACTAGTTCAATATTAGAAGTGAAACACCCCAAGTAAAATGTTGAAAAGGATGATTTTGCTGTGTTCTGCTTCTGCAAACTTGAGATGGCAAAATAGTCTGTCCTAGCAAAGCGTTCATCTTGCTAACAGTTGCGCTGTGTAATATAGATTAGGCTTGTTGCAACTCTATTAGTCCTTTTTTACTACATATACACAAGAATGGAAAACTTGGTGTCTGATTGCTTTCAAGGATTTTGCATCACAACTTACAAGCAATCATCAACTGAATATTCAAAATATACAGGTAGAGAAATATTCATACAGCCAATTGGAGGGGCCACCATTTGGCTCATTTAGTTCGAAAGATGCATTACTAAACTTGGCAAATTTAAAACTATCCTAGATTGCCAATAGGTCGCAAATTAGAAAACAGAGAAAAGATAGTCTAATTCCTTAGTACAAAAGACACATTTTTCACTTAGTTCCTTCAGCAGAGTAACTGATCACTCCTTACCCTCCTCCGCAGGAGACTCAACGTCACTATCCACTGAAGCCACTGCACACTGAGAAGTGCTTCCATTTGATGCATCCCCCTGCATATCATTGTTATCCATTGGCGGTGGAGACACAAAGTAACCATGGTCATGAGCCATTTGGTGCTTCACCAACAAAGTCTCCCCTCTCAGGGATTCACTCTCACCACCATCAAACTCACGATATTGATTCAAGTACAAAGTCAAGGGTTCAATGTAGTCATCAAAACCAACCTTGCTCATGGCCCAAAGAATGTCTTCAGGGGTGACGGTCTTGCGCTGCTCACTCTGGCAACGATCGTTAGCTTCCAGTGTTATGAAGCTTATGAACTCAGAGACACATTCTTGTATGGTCTGTTTGGAGCCATCGGATATTTTGGCATGGGAAGGAAGGATCCTGCGCATGATTCTGACCACGTTTGCTATTGGCATGAATTGGTCTTGCTCCCGAGTGATGCATTCAGTAATTGCCTGGTTGAGATGAGCAGGCATTCCCATGCTTCTCTCCATATCTTAGTTCCACACAACAAGATCAGAGTGAAATGAAAAAGAAGTGTAGCATATATATATGTATCATCAAATATTGGTCTAATTTCATTACAACTAGCTAGGCTTTTGTAGTCTAATTAAACATTATTAAATCACATTTGCTATCGACTAACTTTTCAAGTGTTGAAGCAATTACAGAACAAATGGCATGCGTATACACATGTTTCACTAATATTTAGCTGGATATGAGAGTAATACTACTGTAAGACGGCACTATGAAATGTGGACAATATTTACATAAACACCAAAAGCACATATTATTTCGACAAAAGAGATACATACTAATTAAAGTAATATAAAACGCTTTATATATAGTTTTCATCATCTATCTTATGTTGTGATCTTCAACTAACTCTGGCATTTATCGAACCATCCAAATTCGCCCCTGATCAAAAGCCTTTTTACTGTACCATCAATGTGATATAGGAATTCGACAAAATTGCATCGTAACGGACACTACACTACCTACTGTTTTCATATACTCTATATAGAACTAGCTGTTCTTAAAGTTATATCCAATGCTGCTTAATCTTTGGATAAAGAAATTCTTTTTAGATTTTAATTAACTTCTTAAAATGCCTATATGTTCTGATGATAAATTGTGTTCTGTATTTTAATTTTATGGCAAAAGCAGAGAGTAATAAAAATTAAATTTTTCTAATTTGTGTGATACAACTTGCTGGTTTTCAAACTTGCTAGCTTTAGTCGGTTTCTTTCAAATAAAACCTGGTTTTCTCTTAAAAGTTGCAAAAGAAAACAAGAAAAGTGTCGATCACCATTACCATGAATCGATCTATTGATCTTTGATAAATAACTAGCTCTGTAGATTTATATATGGAAAAAATTATGCATATATAGTCCCTAGATAATTAAAGACGGGTGTATAGTAGATGAAGATACACCAAGCTAAGAAACGTACAAAAATTGGAGCTCTTCATCTAAAGAAAATAACGAAAAATTCAGAAGAATGACTGAAGATTAAGATCTCCTAAAATTTCACAAGTGTTGTCGGAAAGAGTGATTTAGAAAATAATAAAAAATTCAGAAGAATGACTGAAAATTATAAGATCTCCTAAAATTTCACAAGTGTTGTCGAAAAGAGTGATCTGTATGAACTGTGCCCCTACCTTGTGAAGGTAGAGAAACTGATGCTAGGCTCGAGTAAGTAAATCAAAATTAAATATATTAAACAAAAACAAAGTTTCATGAATGTTCCATGGAGAAGGAAAATGCATTTGCAAAAGTAAAAGAGAAGCTAGGTAGCATACCAGGGGAAGGGGAACGGGCAGGGGTTGGTTGTGGGGATCTGTGATAGCTATGAAATCCTCCATTTCCTGAACCAACATGATTACCATTAGTCATCTCTCTTTCTCTCTCTCTACAAATATGTATCTCTCTCTAAATATATGAAGTAAGTGGCTCTTGGCAAGTGATATTTATAGCCTACTTTAAGAGAAAGGGGGGACACATAGCAGCAGGAAGTAGTGAACGAGGTGTTGGTATTCGCCCGGATAAATAGGCTTTCAAGATGGACAGATGAGCATTGACCAAAAACGACATTACTATATACCACTACTTCTTCCATCCCAAGTGTTACTTTAGCTCATTTGACGTCAATTAAGGAAAATAATAAATTGAAGTATAATTTATTATGTTACCTTTAATTATTTGATTTTTTTTTGAGAATTGAGCAATATTAAAAAGTAGTTCTTTAATACAAGAGTATACTAGGAAAAACATACTAATTTTTGTCCTAAATTCCTACAATATTTCAGGAAAATTTATTTTGGCTAAAGTGCCACTTATTTTCGGATAGGAGTATACGTTACTTATTGTTTAATTTTCAACCATTTGGCCATTACCCTTTTACGTTTCTTATTTCTCAACAATTTGTAGTTCCAATCCTATTAATACTGGCCCCATTCATTCAAATTCGGAAAAAAATTGTTTCGAGTGACACGTTATCCAGAGTCTGTAGATTTACCCACGCCAGTTTTGGATAGTGATGACAAATGGGCGAATTGGTTCTGGTTTGGGAGGATTGAAGATAGATTAGATCAAGACTTGGATCTCTTTGTATGACCTTGGAGAATCCTTGACTCATCAATTACCTTTTGAAGTTAAGTTCACCCTTCTTTTTTTAAATTTTTTTTTGTAAGTGTAGGTAATTCGATCACAAGTGCTATTTGATTTCACAAATTATAAGTGAAATTAACACACTAGTATTAATTAATGTACCAAGTTGATGTAACGAAATTTTAGTTGATTTAAGTATAGTAAGAAAGGAATTAGCAACAATATACTGCAGAATCCTTCTTACCAAGAAAAGCCACACATTTAAGTGATCATAAAACCCCTGAAAATATCTGAATAGCAACTTTATAACCATTTATGAAATTTAGCAATATTGAATGCAAACTTTCATCATCCACAATGGAATATCGTACATATGAAAAACCAAATCCGTCTATAAATGGGACAACATCAAACACAACATAATAAATTTTGTATAGCAACTCCGGATCAGTTTAAATATGACATCAACACACTTAAAAAATGAAGTTGTACGTAATACGCCACTGCGAAAACAGGTTGTACATGCAGCTTAGCAGTTCCCTTTTTCCTTAAAGTTTGTGGCATTGCTTAATTTCTCGCACTGTTCAAAAATCATTCTCTAAGGTTTTGGAGAATGAGAAAAGAGGGCTCTTATTAAGTACATTTCAGTACTTGATCCCTTGAATATCGCAACCTCACTGTATCAATCTCAGAGCATCATTCACACGGTCTTTATCCATTGAAAAGTAAGAAAACAGTTCCGTGTTCTGACTCAATGTTTCATCAATCTGAAGAAAAAGTTTCTAAATAGTCGAGCTACATAACCAACAGTTTGTATCGTTATCAAAACAGAGGTTTAACAACAAGATGTTGAATGGCACTCCTATAGAGGAAATATATCAAGTGGTCATTATTTGGACATGTTTCCAGATTACAAATGTCAAAGGTAAACTTGGTAATTGGTCCTGTAAGAAGAGCAAAGAGGTGACAGAGACTGATATTAATTCCTCTGTTGTTTTTCAAAGTGTTTGATCAAATATGCTCAATTAGAAATATCATAATCAAGACAAGTAGCACTTGTTCATTTTATTTAGCACTTCCACCACACACAAACATACAGATAGACATACACATACACATAGACATACACTTACACTTACACTTACACTTACACATACACATAGACATACACTTACACTTACACTTACACATAAACACATATAAGTAAACAGCCAATTGAAGGGGACCCATTTGGCTAACTTAGTTCGAAACATACATTCCTAAACTTTCTTTATTGCTTATAAAGCTTCAACAACAGCTTAATACCTTCAATAGATTGAGAAATTGATCACTCCTTATCCTCCTCCATAGGAGACTCAACGTCAGTATCCACTGAAGCCACTGCACACTGAGAAGTGCTTGCCTCCCCCTCCATATCACCATTTCCCATTGGTGGTGGATACACAAAGTGGTGATAAGCCATAGGAAAACTAGGAGGAACGTTATAGGGTGTGATATTGGAGCTTGAAGTTGTATCAACCATTGAACGCTTCAACAAAGACTCCCTTGTAAGAGATCCACACTCGCCACCATCATCCTCACTATTTGGAGGAAAGTAGTAAGGCAAGGGTTCAATGTAGTCATCAAAACCAAACTTGTTAATGACCCAATCCACGTCTTCCTCAGTGATTGTGTTCCGCTGCTCACGCTGGCAATGAGAGTTGGCTTCATATGTTACAAAGCATATGAACTCAGAGATGCAATGGTACATGGTCCGTTTGGCATCATCAGATATATTGACATGGGGAGGATGGGTGCTACGCATGATTCTGGCCACGTTTGGTATGACTCGGTCTTGCTCCTGAATGATGATATCAACAACTTCCTGGTTGAGATGTGCAGGCAGTTCCAGGCTCATCTCCATATCTTAATTTCACACAACAAAAAAGCACCAGAGTGATATTAAAAGAACTGTGGTCTATATTATCAAAATATTTGTCTAATTTCATCACATCTAGCTTCTCTTTTATCGGCTAATGAATCATTATTAAGTAACATTTGCTATTACCTACCCAAGTATTGAAGAAATTACAAAATGGCATATACAGAAATATATGTTTCACTAATTATTAGCTGGATATGAGAGTCGTACTGTAAGACGGCACTATTAATTTTAAACATTACTCATGTGAACACCAAAAACATATATTATATAATCAGTGTGAATACAGACTGAGAAAAGTAAACATATAACGCTTCACATTTAGTTTTCATCATTTATCTTACTTTGTCTAATCTTCAACTAACTCTCGCATATATCCAAACTTGCCTCGGATCAGAAGGCTTTTTCTATTATTATAACCGTGATATAGGAATAAGATAAAATTTTCTTGTAACAGACAATTTAGGCAATTTACATGCCATAATTAAAGCCTTTAATTTATGTAATATAGCTAGCTGATTTTCAAACTTGCTAACGTTAGACGGTTTGTCTTTCAAACCACGAAATATTTATGTAATATAGCTAGCTGATTTTCAAACCACGAAATATTGGGTTTTCTCTTTCTCTCTCTAGATCTCTCATCTCTTTCTCTTGAAAGTTCTTGTGTTCTTCATTCATCTAGTGTGTGTGCGTGAATTCGATCCTAACAATCCTCATTCTCCAGCCTTGTGTAGGTCTTGAAGGAGTGCACTTACCTTCAATTGTGTGTACACTCTGAAACAACACTTACTAGTAGGCATCATCGTCCTCAGCTATCAAAGATCATCATCTTCCTTAGCTATGGAACATTACTGAATTCCTATCACCAGACTATGCCAAGTGGCATAGCTAGTGTAGTATCAGTACAAACAACACATACTAGTAGGCATCATTGGTCGACCCGAACCTACTACATAATAGAAGTAGACATTCGGAAGGGAACATACAATATGAAAGTCACAACATCCCAAGTCCCTATCCACATGCTTTCACCATCCTAGGTATAATACCCATAAACTAGTACACTTTGAACTCAACCTTCTACCTCATTCCACTGTCAACTCTAATATTTAAGCGTTCGACCCTCTTGTCATTCTATGGCTTCCCAAGGCTACATATTAGGTCACTATAATGTCAAATCATAGTCTAACCCTTCTATCACAAGTATTTAAATATTATATCAGCCAATACATGTTTTTAATCATTGGCCATATCTAGATTAAGCTCTAAATACCATGATTTGAGACGAAAAATGTCTATCCCAGAGAGAATTTTATGAACAATGCTAGTAGTAGAATCCTCAGTATAAGATACGTACTTAAAAAACAGGGGATCAAACACAAGATTAGGTTCTGAGACCATAACAACCTCCAATGTTATGATAAGATTCTAGCTCTTGCAGCATATTTGATGGGCATTAGCTCTCGGACTCTATGTAGTATGTCAGTTGGTAATTCAGAAACAATAGATAAGGGTCAACTCACCTAATTTTTTTTTCTTTGATCTTCAAAATTTGGGGATCGTCACTACATTTCACTGACTATGAAAAGTTGAAAACAAATAATTGCAGCCATAAGATTGTAGTAAATCTGCTTTCGTCATATCCTACATTGTTACAGTGATGTGCTTTTTGAACGTCAATGAGTTTGAATAAATAAAGGGTATAATGTTACTGGACTTATGTAGAAGTTGGTAATAGACCCTCTAATATAGTTATTAACAGTAAGCCTGTGTGCACCTGCGTTAATTCTTTAAAAGAGTTGATCGGGATGAAGGACCAGTCGTATATGCTCTTCACTCGTGGAAGATCAAGAAATAGGATCCATCTCTCTTACCAACATTTCAGAATTCATATTCATAAGTTGACAATGGATAGGAGAAGCACTAACTCAACTCTACAGGTCAAAGCAATATCATACATCTTGGTGTTATACCGACCTTTTAATAATTCATATTCTCAAGTTGACAGCAAATATGAGCAGCAAAAACTCAAGTCTGCAGGTCAAAGCAATAACATCCATCTCGGTGATCTAACGATTTTTCAGAATTCATATTTTCATGATATAGCAACTCTTGAAAAACTCGCTCCATCAGGGCCGGTCATATAAACAACCTTAGTACAACCATCACTACCAGACTCAACCTCAAACTCAGCTATATGTCGCCATCAAATAGGCTAAGGAAACACTTAGATCTGATACCAGACTAGTGAATGAAGAGATTGCCACTAAGTCACTTGACAGTTTCCTTAGCCCTTTGTCCACTCTCACCCGCCATTCTCATCACTAACAAACAGAAACCCTAAAACCCCATTGTGTGTTCCCTTTGGTAAAGTCACCGTCACAAGAAACTAATTTAATATCGTCATTGCTCATTTTACTTATATTAGATTGTTTTGTTGTAACGATGATTATTCCAAAGGAAACACACAAAGGGTCTTTAGAGTTTCTCATTTTTAATGAGAATGGCGGGTGAGACTGGACAGAGGCTAAGGGAACCGTCAAGTGGCTTAGTGACAATCTCTTCCTTCACTAGTCTGGTATGAGATCTAAGTGTTTCCGTTGCCATTTTGATGGTGACATATAGTGAGTTCGAGGTTGAGTCTGGTAGCGATGGCCGTACTAAGGTTGTTGATGTGACCGGCCCTGATGGAGCGAGTTTCTTAGGAGTTGCTACAACATGAGAATGTGAATTTTAGTAGGTCGGTATATCACCAAGATTCATGTTATTCCCTTACCTGCAGACTTGAGTTGTTGCTGTTGTCAACTTGAGAATATGAATTATGAAAGCCTGCTGTATCACGAATTACGATGGATGATAATTGCTTTGACCTGCAGACTTGAGTCAGAGTTGCTCCTATCTATTGTCAACTTTAGAATATGGATTATTAAAGGTCGGTACTGGGATAGATGCTTTTCTTGATCTTACACAGGCGGAGAGAATATATGACTGATTCCTCATCCCAGTCAATTCTTCTAACGAATTAATTCTGGTGCAAGTATGTTTAATGTTAATATCTATATTAGAGCATCTGTTACAAACTGCTACATCAGTCTAGTGACCAATATACTCTTTATTTAAATGCACTTATGTGACAGGATTCTTAACTACTCCAGTATCACTAGCTCGCAACTACTCCTCATTCTCCAGCCTTGTGTAGTTCTTGAAGGAGTGCACTTACCTTCAATTGTATGTACACTCTGAAACAACACTTACTAGTTGACATCATCGTTCTCAGCCATCAAAGATCATTATCTTCCTTAGCTATGGAACATAACTGAATTCCTATCACCAGACTAAGTCAAGTGACATAACAAGAGTAGTATCAGTACAAACAATGCGTACTAGTAGGCGTTATCGGTCGACCCGAACCTACTACATAATAGAAGTACACATTCCGAAGGGAACAGTACATGAAACTAGCACCTTAGACAAACTCATCCATCTCGACTCACATCCCCATTATTATATAAGTTCTAAAAAATACTAGGCAACCATAACCAGTCCCAACACTTAAACCATGCATTAGACCCTTGTCATTTGCCTAACTTAACAACCACCACATTTTAATAAACCAACAACATCATGATAAGTACAACCACAATTTACAAACACCTAAATAATTCAGTCCCCATAAACTCAATCCAGTGGTTAAAACAATTATAATCACAAGTATGACATAGTTCAGACTCCTATTCCACACCTTGAATTCATATGCACGATCTGCAATACCATAAACACATGCCAATCACATGTAACAACAATCACAAATACATAGACTCTCAGTCACAACATCTTGAAATCGACCAATACCTGGAATCATTTAATGCATGAAACATGTCACATATGAGCACAAATGCAAATACATGGTCCTCCCATGGAACCATAACACATATATTTGGTCGTCTCTGTTATAACCCATTTTAACTTGTGTTAAATAGTGTACAACATATTGGTGATTCCTAAATTAATTAACTTAAGGAAGTGCCACCTAATTATTTTTAAGGTAAATTAGGACAACTAAATATTTAGCTAACGTAATGCTAAAATTGAATCCAACTAATGGTCTACTTAATTTATGTGATTCTAGGTAAGGGTTCTAGTTATCATAAAGGAAAGAGATTAAGCATCCTTTAAGATTCGTTAAAAATGATTACTGACCAAACTAAGGTTAATTATTAAAACTACAAATTGAGTTCTAAGAAATTAATCAAAGAATTACGTTGGAAAAACACGTCAATCTTAAAAAATAAAGACTTAAAAGAAGATCTGTTGCAACTAAAAATAAAGAATCATTGCTATAGAACTCTTATTTTTGTTTCGAAAGAAATCCAAGTAGCAAAAACATGAATACGACCAACTCCTAGATAATATAACTTGGACATTGCCATATCTGAAGAAAATTTCAAATGTTCTTCGCATGAAAGAGATAAAAGCGACCTTTTAAGAAAATGATTTCAAACACTATTTAAAATTTTCACAAGTCAAGTTATATACAATTAGATTTAAAAACGACTCAAAAGAAACTAAGACGGATAATCTAATATAATCTTTAAAAATATTCACTGAAATAATAATAATTACCCCCCTCTAATGGCCAGTGTCTTAGACGGATAAGATAATATAAGGTAAAACAAAAAATCACGTGAGAAAAAAATGATTAATTTACCTTAAAGCGAGCTAAGAATGATCAGGCCGTCGCTCCTTCTTCTCCCTTATTTTTTATTGCTTCATCAACTCAGATGCTTTTCAAGAGGGGATGAACTGAATGAGAAGATAGACACGGATTCCAAATGTAGCAACAATATAGATTCTCACAAAGAGACTTCTCGTGGCAGCAAAAGTATTTTATAAAGACTATTTTCTCCTGTTCATGCAAATAAAGAGAGTAAGAAGAGATAAGTAATACAATTCAACTTTATACAATGTCAAGTAAATAAAAAATAGAGACAAATAAAATCATTCGACGAATACACTTTCCAAAACATTAAATGTCGAACGAGAGACACGTCTTGCAACTGACTACTTTGAACAGAACTCAAAATTGATTTAGATTATAACATATTTCTTAAGCATAAGACAAACTCAAATCTCATCATATTTAAGGTATAACTTCCTAAAGGTTAAAGTGAAAACTTAAGCCATAATCCTTCAAATTTCATATATGCCATTACTTCAAACATAGAAGAAACTTATACATATAACTCCAATACATTGAGGAAAGGAAACCCTTTTATTTTCAAGCTTTATTTCTATATTAATTTTTTCCATCTGAGCGCCTATTTATTCTTTTTTTAGGGTGTATAAAACCTCTCTGATTGAGGCATCTATCTTATTCTGTTGACGCAATTGGAAGATCAAGATTTCTCCCTGCCGCTCAATCGAGATCAAATCCGGCTTTAGCAAGAATAACTGTAATTAAATAAAAAACGGAAAGACTTCACTTCAACTCAATAAATGACGTCAACTCCGTAAGTGCTTAGGCAAAATATATCACAAAAGGAAAGGTGATAGGGGAGCCTAGCCATTTCACCTACTTGAGTAATAAAGTGGAAACTCCCCTCATGATCGATTAAAAGGAAAGCCACATAGTCCACAACATCTTTCAGTACTGCATCACATTTATCGGGGCTGAATCCCATTTTTTGAGTGATCGCCTTCGCTCGTTGGCAAAACGCCTTGATGCATGCGGCTAGTTTGTTGGGGGTGTTCACCTTTCACATTCCCAAGTCGTTATATTTTGTGTGGTGAAATATAGTATCCTTTCATCCCTATAAATACACAAACTTAACAAAAGATGTATCAATTATCTTTTTCTTTTGATCTTAACTCAAACACAAAAAAATAGAACCAACATTTTACGAAAAGATAAATGTGAAAACTACAGACCTTTTGTAGGGCAGTTAACTAAGGCATCAACTTCGACTAGGTCACAACCTCTTTCTAGATCCAAAGACAAACAAAAAATAAAGAGAAGCTTTGCCCCGTTAAGAACAATGGGGATAAACAAACCACAAGGTAGAATGTGTTTGCAAGAGTAAGCAAGAAAAAAGAATGAGGATGCAAAAGCGGCGGCTTCCAGAACTTCTTGAGGATAAAGTTTAACCAAGTATTTACAGGTAGAAATTAGGGTTTCTTGAGCAGAAACTTAATTTTTAGATTTTGAAATTGGTCAAAGAAATCAAACATTGGAGTGAACTGTATGTTCACGAGATTAAGAAGACAATAGCATAGAAATAGAGTACCTACCCTTTTCCATAGTTGTTGATAGCTTTTTGCTTTCTGAAAAATAGGCTAGAAGAGGAGAAGGTAGGGTTGCGGCTGCATTGGATCTTGAATAGCCTGAAAGAGGAGAAGGTAGGGTTGCGGCTGCATTG
>NC_028641.1:328565-335856 GCF_001406875.1 Solanum pennellii | reverse complement strand
ATTATTAAATCACATTTGCTATCGACTAACTTTTCAAGTGTTGAAGCAATTACAGAACAAATGGCATGCGTATACACATGTTTCACTAATATTTAGCTGGATATGAGAGTAATACTACTGTAAGACGGCACTATGAAATGTGGACAATATTTACATAAACACCAAAAGCACATATTATTTCGACAAAAGAGATACATACTAATTAAAGTAATATAAAACGCTTTATATACAGTTTTCATCATCTTATGTTGTCTGATCTTCAACTAACTCTGGCATTTATCGAACCATCCAAATTCGCCCCTGATCAAAAGCCTTTTTACTGTACCATCAATGTGATATAGGAATTCGACAAAATTGCATCGTAACGGACACTACACTACCTACTGTTTTCATATACTCTATATAGAACTAGCTGTTCTTAAAGTTATATCCAATGCTGCTTAATCTTTGGATAAAGAAATTCTTTTTAGATTTTAATTAACTTCTTAAAATGCCTATATGTTCTGATGATAAATTGTGTTCTGTATTTTAATTTTATGGCAAAAGCAGAGAGTAATAAAAATTAAATTTGTCTAATTTGTGTAATACAACTTGCTGGTTTTCAAACTTGCTAGCTTTAGTTGGTTTCTTTCAAATAAAACCTGGTTTTCTCTTAAAAGTTCCAAAAGAAAACAAGAAAAGTGTCGATCACCATTACCATGAATCGATCTATTGATCTTTGATAAATAACTAGCTCTGTAGATTTATATATGGAAAAAATTATGCATATATAGTCCCTAGATAATTTAAGACGGGTGTATAGTAGATGAAGATACACCAAGCTAAGAAACGTACAAAAGTTGGAGCTCTTCATCTAAAGAAAATAACGAAAAATTCAGAAGAATGATTGAAGATTATAAGATCTCCTAAAATTTCACAAGTGTTGTCGGAAAGAGTGATTTAGAAAATAATGAAAAATTCAGAAGAATGACTGAAAATTATAAGATCTCCTAAAATTTCACAAGTGTTGTCGAAAAGAGTGATATGTATGAACTGTGCCCCTACCTTGTGAAGGTAGAGAAACTGATGCTAGGCTCGAGTAAGTAAATCAAAATTAAATAACAAAAACAAAGTTTCATGAATGTTCCATGGAGAAGGAAAATGCATTTGCAAAAGTAAAAGAGAAGCTAGGTAGCATACCAGGGGAAGGGGAGCGGGCAGGGGTTGGTTGTGGGGATCTGTGATAGCTATGAAATCCTCCATTTCCTGAACCAACATGATTACCATTAGTCATCTCTCTTTCTCTCTCTCTACAAATATGTATCTCTCTCTAAATATATGAAGTAAGTGGCTCTTGGCAAGTGATATTTATAGCCTACTTTAAGAGAAAGGGGGGACACATAGCAGCAGGAAGTAGTGAACGAGGTGTTGGTATTCGCCCGGATAAATAGGCTTTCAAGATGGACAGATGAGCATTGACCAAAAACGACATTACTATATACCACTACTTCTTCCATCCCAAGTGTTACTTTAGCTCATTTGACGTCAATTAAGGAAAATAATAAATTGAAGTATAATTTATTATGTTACCTTTAATTATTTGATTTTTTTTTTAGAATTGAGCAATATTAAAAAGTACTTCTTTAATACAAGAGTATACTTGGAAAAACATACTAGTTTTTGTCCTGAATTCCTACAATATTTCGGGAAAATTTATTTTGGCTAAAGTGCCACTTATTTTCGGACAGAAGGAGTATACGTTACTTATTGTTTAATTTTCAACCATTTGGCCATTACCCTTTTACGTTTCTTATTTCTCAACAATTTATAGTTCCAATCCTATTCAAACCGGCCCCATTCATTCAAATTCAGAAAAAAGTTGTTTCGACTGACACGTTATCCAGAGTATGTAGATTTACCCATGTCAGTTGTGGATAGTGATGACAAATGGGCGAATTGGTTCTGGTTTGGGAGGATTGAAGATAGATTAGATCGAGACTTGGATCTCTTTGTATGACCTTGGAGAATCCTTGACTCATCAATTACCTTTTGAAGTTAAGTACACCCTTCTTTTTTAAAAAATTATTTTATAAGTGTTGGTAATTCGATCACAAGTGCTATTTGATTTCACAAATTATAAGTGAAATTAACTCACTAGTATTAATCAATGTACCAACTTGATGTAACGAGATTTTAGTTGATTTAAGTATAGTAAGAAAGGAATTAGCAACAATATACTGCAGAATCCTTCTTACCAAGAAAAGCCACACATTTAAGTGATCATAAAACCCCTGAAAATGTCTGAATAGCAACTTTATAACAATTTATGAAATTTAGCAATATTGAATGCAAACTTTCATCATCCACAATGGAATATCGTACATATGAAAAACCAAATCCGTCTATAAATGGGACAACATCGAACACAACATAATAAATTTTGTATAGCAACTTTGGATCAGTTTAAATATGACATCAACACACTTAAAAAAGGAAGTTGTACGTAATACGCCACTGGGAAAACGGAAAGCAGGTTGTACATGCAGCTTAGCAGTTCCCTTTTTCCTTAAAGTTTGTGGCATTGCTTAATTTCTCGCACTGTTCAAAGATCATTCTCTAAGGTTTTGGAGGATGAGAAAAGAGGACTCTTGTTAAGTACATTTCAGTACTTGATCCCTTGAATATCGCAACCTCACTGTATCAATCTCAGAGCATCATTCACAATGTCTTTATCCATTGAAAAGTAAGAAAACAGTTCCGTGTTCTGACTCTATCAATCTGAAGAAAAAGTTTCTTAATAGTCGAACTACATAACCAACAATTTGTATCATTATCAAAACAGAGGTTTAACAACAAGATGTTGAATGGCACTCCTATAGAGAAAATATATCAAGTGGTCATTATTTGGACATGTTTCCAGATTAGGAATGTCAAAGGTAAACTTGGTAATTGGTCCTGTAAGAAGAGCAAAGAGGTGACCGAGACTGATATAATTCCTCTGTTGTTTTCCAAAGTGTTTGATCAAATATGCTCAATTAGAAATATCATAATCAGGACAAGTAGCACTTGTTCATTTTATTTAGCACTTCCACCACACACAAAGATACACATAGACATACACATACACATACACTTAAACATACACATACACATAGACATACACTTACACTTACACTTACACTTACACATACACATATAAGTAAACAGCCAATTGAAGGGGACCCATTTGGCTAACTTAGTTCGAAACATACATTCCTAAATTTTCTTTATTGCTTATAAAGCTTCAACAACAGCTTAATACCTTCAATAGATTGAGAAATTGATCACTCCTTATCCTCCTCCATAGGAGACTCAACGTCAGTATCCACTGAAGCCACTGCACACTGAGAAGTGCTTGCCTCCCCCTGCATATCACCATTTCCCATTGGTGGTGGATACACAAAGTGGTGATGAGCCATAGGAAAATTAGGAGGAAGGTTATAGGGTGTGATATTGGAGCTTGAAGCTGTATCAACCATTGGACGCTTCAACAAAGACTCCCTTGTAAGAGATCCACACTCGCCTCCATCATCCTCACTATTTGGAGGAAAGTAGTAAGGCAAGGGTTCAATGTAGTCATCAAAACCAAACTTGTTAATGACCCAATCCACGTCTTCCTCAGTGATTGTGTTCCGCTGCTCACGCTGGCAATGAGCATTGGCTTCATATGTTACAAAGCATATGAACTCAGAGATGCAATGGTACATGGTCCGTTTGGCATCATCAGATATATTGACATGGGGAGGATGGGTGCTACGCATGATTCTGGCCACGTTTGGTATGACTCGGTCTTGCTCCTGAATGATGATATCAACAACTTCCTGGTTGAGATGTGCAGGCAGTTCCAGGCTCATCTCCATATCTTAATTTCACACAACAAAAAAGCACCAGAGTGATATTAAAAGAAGTGTGGTCTATATTATCAAAATATTTGTCTAATTTCATCACATCTATCTACTCTTTTATCGGCTAATGAATCATTATTAAGTAACATTTGCTATTACCTACCCAAGTATTGAAAAAATTACAAAATGGCATATACAGAAATATATGTTTCACTAATTATTAGCTGGATATGAGAGTCGTACTGTAAGACGGCACTATTAATTTTAGACATTAGTCATGTGAACACCAAAAACATATATTATATAATCAGTGTGAATACAGACTGAGAAAAGTAAACATATAACGCTTCACATTTAGTTTTCATCATTTATCTTACTTTGTCTAATCTTCAACTAACTCTCGCATATATCCAAACTTGCCTCGGATCAGAAGGCTTTTTCTATTATTATAACCGTGATATAGGAATAAGATAAAATTTTCTTGTAACGGACAATTTAGGCAATTTATATGCCATAATTAAAGCCTTTAATTTATGTAATATAGCTAGCTGATTTTCAAACTTGCTAACGTTAGACGGTTTGTTTCTTCCTCTCTCTTTTTAATACTCTTTTTAGAGGAGAGAAACGCGTAAAAAACGGTAGAGAGGACATACACAAGATTGCATGCATATTGCCACTTGTTTCCTTTTTCTCTTTCAAGTTCCAAAAGAAAACCAGAAATGCCGTGTCGATCATGACTACCATGAGTTGATCTTCATCTTTGATATACAAACAGCTAGCTTTGCAAATATATGTATGGGAAAAAATGCATATATGGTCCCTAGCTAATCACAGACGAACATAGAGCAAGCCAAGAAATCTACACAAGTGCAGCTCTCCATTTTTATTATCTTCCAAGACTCAACAGAGCTAAAGAAGAAAATGAAAAATTCAGAGGAATTAATAAAATTAACTTTCGTGAAAAAAACTGTGCGCGCTTCAGCATATACAAAGCTTCATGAATATTCAACAACAACGAGGACATGCCTAAGTAATCAGTATATATAATTCCATAAATAGAATCTGAAAGTGCGATGTGTACATAGCCTTTCCCCTACTTACCTTGTGAGATTGATTTTAATAGAAACGCTCGGCTTTAGTAAGCATATCAAATATAAAAAATCATATGAACATTCCAACCATACATATATATATAGAGAGAGAGAAAGAAATCACTTGTAAATAGTAAAAGAGAAGATAGGTAGCATACCAGGGGAAGGAGGATCTGCAGGGGTTGGTTGTGGAGATCTGCCATAGCTATGAAATCCTCCATTTCCTGAACCACCAACATGATTACCATTATCCATCTTACTCTCTCTCTCTCTACAACTATCTTTCTCTCTCTTGTATAGAAGGTGGTTCTTGGATAGTGATGTCCCCATATATATAGCAACAAAAATAAGAGAAGGGGGGATATGTGGCTAACAGGATAGAGTGAACCAGAAAAAGATATTCGCTGAGATAAATATGATTTCACAGTTGGGAAAATGAGTATTGTCTAGAAACGACATAATTATATACTACTACTTCCTCTGTCCCAAAATAAGTGCTATTTTAGCTCATCCATTAAGGAAAAAAATAAATTGAAGTTGTAGTTTTCTAAGTTTTCTCTCTATTTATTTGATGTTTTTGAAAATTGAACACTATTTAGAAGTAGTAGCTCTTTGAGATGAGAATATATATAGTTGAATTCTTCCAACAACACTTGTTTTTGGACAATTTTTTGTGCTAAAGTGCCATAACTAACAGCATTCACATCAGAAAACTTTGATTTCACTAGAAGAGCTGTAACTTCCTCATATGATAGTGAATTGCTCTGATTCTTTTTCGTAAATGTTTATGGACCTACTCGTTTAATCAAGACTCAATTTCGTGCTTATTTGCTTAGTAAAATATTATTTTTGCTCAATAAATAATTATTTCATATTCCGCAATAAAAGTCCAATCTTGACGTAGCTAAAATACACCAAATTTTACTGTTGATCAGTCCTGTAATTCATGCTCAAACTTTCAGAAGTTTCGTAATAATATTCCATTTTTAAAACTAATAATCAAACTTTTTGTTAACCCAATTTGCTGAAACAATGTCAAAGCATCCAAAAAGCTTAAAAGCTCACCAAAACTCATCTGGAACCTCCCAAACAAAAACCAAATATGCTGTTAGTGTGAAAATGATATTTCGAACTAAATGAAATCATCAAAACACGCAAACAAGGTCACCTTAACCCGATGTTTGCCCAAAATCAACCTTAAGAATTTCCATATTTCAAATAAGGACATGAAATTCATTCAAGTAGACAATATATCACCCACCGGACTTAGTGGAATCATCAAAACTTAAAAATGACCATTCTAACCTCAAAAATTTACTAAAGTTTGGCCTTTAACTTTTCCCGCATCTCGTCTAATGGCTCAAAATCAAACCAAAAGCCTTGGGACCCAAAACAAAACTACATCTAGACCAAAAAACATATTATGGAGTTAACGGAACTGTCAGAATTTTACTCCGAGCTTGCTATCACCAAGTTGACTTTGGTCAACTCTCTTATGCTTTCAACTTTCAAAAGAAAACCCATTTCAAAACTGTTATTTGTAGTTTTGATGATTTGACAAACTTAGGGACCTTGTAAAGGTACCGGGTTTATTACTTAAGTATTGCAGGTTCTTACTTGAGTATTGCAGGGTTCTTGTCTGAAGTATTGCAGATGAAACAAACCCAGGGACCTAGTAGAGGTACCAGGCTCTCATGATGATGAGCCAGTCGACTGCCAGCTGGAGATAGTACAGAAAGTAGGTGCACACTTCCCGATGGCGTCAGAAAGTGTGACCTTTCCAACCAATGGCAAAGAAGTTTAGGAAAGGGACTTGTCTATACAAAGACACTTTCCTAAACACTTTTTGGTGAGTTTTTGCAACTTGATAAAAACTTTTCAAGAACTCTTGCAAAGGCTACACAAAGCAAAGGCAGAATTATTCCAAGGACAACAGCAACATCTGGAGCTTTTCGTCTAGTTGTTTAGGAATTTATTCTCTTGTTCTTAAATTGTAAACCACTCCTAAATCTATAAAGGAATTGGTGTGTTGTGTTAGAAGTCTAAGTTGTCCAGGTGGGATAGCTTAGTGGGTAGATTGTTTTTCTACTTAGGCTTGTTGAGCAATAGAGGACTATTGCTTAACGGTAAGATTGATAACTCTTTCTTACGTTTGGTGTAATCGTGTTTCGCTTTTGCTTTTGAAGATTAGTGAAAACGATTGAAAATCCTGTGAGACAGGTCGTGGTTTTACTCCCTTAAGCAAGGAGGTTTCCACGTAAAATCATTGTGTTGATTTTACTGCATTTAACTTTCTGGTATTTTTCTGAAGTGAAGTAAGGGACCTGGTCCATTACT
>NC_028641.1:323504-323943 GCF_001406875.1 Solanum pennellii | reverse complement strand
AAATAAAAATATGCGAGTGCATTGAAGGAAGAGGCTATCCAAAGAGCAAGATGGCTCAACTTATTGAAGATCAGGATCAGCTAAAGCACGAGGTTGAGGAGCTTACTGTGCGTTTGAGTGGTAAAGAGGCTGAGATTGCTATACTCAAAGCAGAACTGTTTACTGCACAGAGTGAGGGACCTGGTTCTTCAGTGGTACAAGATCTGGAGAGAGAGAATGCTGAGTTGAAGACGAAGATAACTGCCCTGCATGAAAAGGCTATCAAAGATAATGATGCTGTCAATGCACGACTCACTCTTGTCATCCAGTCCCTGTCTCATCCTCCCCCCCTCTTCCTAGCCTGTTGAACAATCCCCCCCTGTGTCAATTTTTTTTGTGGCTTATCACTGTGTTGATGGATATTCAGTTTGTTTTTAATGTGTTAATGTTATGATGGCAT
>NC_028641.1:312241-322472 GCF_001406875.1 Solanum pennellii | reverse complement strand
TGAAGTATTGCAGATGAAACAAACCCAGGGACCTAGTAGAGGTACCAGGCTCTCATGATGATGAGCCAGTCGACTGCCAGCTGGAGATAGTACAGAAAGTAGGTGCACACTTCCCGATGGCGTCAGAAAGTGTGACCTTTCCAACCAATGGCAAAGAAGTTTAGGAAAGGGACTTGTCTATACAAAGACACTTTCCTAAACACTTTTTGGTGAGTTTTTGCAACTTGATAAAAACTTTTCAAGAACTCTTGCAAAGGCTACACAAAGCAAAGGCAGAATTATTCCAAGGACAACAGCAACATCTGGAGCTTTTCGTCTAGTTGTTTAGGAATTTATTCTCTTGTTCTTAAATTGTAAACCACTCCTAAATCTATAAAGGAATTGGTGTGTTGTGTTAGAAGTCTAAGTTGTCCAGGTGGGATAGCTTAGTGGGTAGATTGTTTTTCTACTTAGGCTTGTTGAGCAATAGAGGACTATTGCTTAACGGTAAGATTGATAACTCTTTCTTACGTTTGGTGTAATCGTGTTTCGCTTTTGCTTTTGAAGATTAGTGAAAACGATTGAAAATCCTGTGAGACAGGTCGTGGTTTTACTCACTTAAGCAAGGAGGTTTCCACGTAAAATCATTGTGTTGATTTTACTGCATTTAACTTTCTGGTATTTCTCTGAAGTGAAGTAAGGGACCTGGTCCATTACTTGTTAAGTTGAGGCACATATTCTATCAAAAACTCATCTAAATACCTCAGAACCTGAACAATAGTCCTACTAACCCGAAGTCACATACCGGAGCTGATGAAACTGACAAAATTCCCATTTCGATACTCCAAATGTTGATTAAGGTCAACCATTTCAAATTTAGAACCTTCAAAACCCAATTCTTTTTCCAAAACTCCCAACTTTTCACTCTGGTTCAAAAAATGATTAATTGCAATTTTCAGGGTAAAATGGAAATTTTCTAGAAAATTCCAAATATGACGTTTAGGGTCATTACACTTGCAACACAATACAAGTGGAAAATCTTCCATAGGTGAAGAAGACAGGGTATATTAGCTTAAAAAAGTTTTCCATGATCTTAAACAAGCTCCAAAAGCTTGGTATAGTAGGCTGTATTCATTTGACATAATACATAAACATGACCTCTAACTTGACTTCAGCGGACAACTATGCTTAGACAGCCACATAGGACTCAAGGTTTCTGCAAAAGTCAAAATGAGCCTACTATGTTCTTCAAAGCGCAAATTTGATGGAATGTGGGTTGTGATATCAGTTTATGTTGATTATCTGATGATAACTCTTGCGGTTCAAGAAGTTAAAAGATTTTGAGATATCTGATCCAGAAGAGAAGAAGTTTCTCCTCGGTATGGAGATTTCTCAATTTTGTGAAGGAATTTTCTTGTCCCAAAAGATGTATGCCTCGAATCTGCTTAAAAGAATCAAGCTTGGCAAGTGCGATTCTTTTGCAACTCCAGTTCTTGTGAATGAAAAATTGTTGAAGGATGACGGTGAAGAGCGGAAGATCCAATAGTTCATTGAATCTTATTGGAAACCTATTGTATCTACAACTTCTAGGATAGACATAATGTTTGATGTCAGTTTGTTATCCTAATATATGCAAAGTCCCAGCAATAAGCATTTTGGAGCCGCTAAAAGGGTGTTAAGGTACATTAGAGGGAAAATTGAAAATAGAATTAGGTATAGAAGAGTGGAGAATGAAAATCTCTTTGGCTACTTAGATAGTTATTGGGGTGGATGTTTGGATGATTACAAAAGCACATTCCCTTACTTTTTTTTGCTTGGTTCATAATTTTTTCTTGGAGTACAAAGAAGCAAGATATTGTAGCTCAATATACAGCAAAAACTTAATATGCTACAAATCTAGGAATTTGGTTGAGAAAGATGTAGTCTGAAAAATAGAAGGCAGTTTGTATTGGTTACCAAACAAAGGCTTAACAAGAAGATGTTGAATGGCACTCCTATAGAGGAAATATATCAAGTGGTCATTATTTGGACATGTTTCCAGATTATGAATAACAAGAGTAAACTTGGTAATTGGTCCTGTAAGAAGAGCAATGAGATGGCAGAGACTGGTATCAATTCCTCTGTTGTTTTCCGAAAGTGTTTGATCAAATATGCTCAATTAGAAATATCATAATCAGGACAAGTAGCACTTGTTCATTTTATTTAGCACTTCCACCAAACACAAACATACACATACACATAAACATACACTTGCACACATAAGTAAACAGCCAATTGAAGGGGCCCCAATTGGCTAGCTTAGTTCGAAACATACATTCCTAAACTTCGCAAATTAGAAACTATTCCTAAACTTTATTTATTGCTTATAAAGCTTCAACAACAGCTTAATACCTTCAATAGATCGATAAATTGTTCACTCCTTATCCTCCTCCATAGGAGACTCAACTTCAGTATCTACTGAAGCCCCTGCACACTGAGAAGTGCTTGCCTCCCCCTGCATATCACCATTTCCCATTGGTGGTGGATACACAAAGTGGTGATGAGCCATAGGAAAATTAGGAGGAAGGTTATAGGGTGTGATATTGGAGCTTGAAGCTGTATCAACCATTGGACGCTTCAACAAAGACTCCCTCGTAAGGGATCCACACTCGCCTCCATCATCCTCACTATTTGGAGGAAAGTAGCAAGGCAAGGGTTCAATGTAGTCATCAAACCCAAACTTGTTAATGACCCAATCCACGTCTTCCACAGTGATTGTGTTCCGCTGCTCACGCTGGCAATGCGCGTTGGCTTCATATGTTAAAAAGCATATGAACTCAGACATACAATGGTACATGGTCCGCTTGGCGTCATCGGATATCTTGACATGGGAAGGATGGGTGCTCTGCATGATTCTGGCCACGTTTGGAATGACTTGGTCTTGCTCCTGACTGATGATTTCAACAACTTCCTGGTTGAGATGTGCAGGCAGTTCCAGGCTCATCTCCACATCTTAATTTCACACAACAAAAAAGCACCTGAGTGAAATTAAAAGAAGTGTGGTCTATATCATCAAAATATTTTTCTAATTTCATCACATCTAGCTACGCTTTTATCGTCTAATGAATCATTATTAAGTAACATTTGCTATTACCTACCCAAGTATTGAAGAAATTACAAAATGGCATATACAGAAATATATGTTTCACTAATTATTAGCTGGATATGAGAGTCGTATTGTAAGACAGCACTATTAATTTTAGACTTTACTCATGTGAACACCAAAAACATATATTATATAATCAGTGTGAATACAGACTGAGAAAAGTAAACATATAACGCTTCACATTTAGTTTTCATCATTTATCTTACTTTGTCTAATCTTCAACTAACTCTCGCATATATCCAAACTTGCCTCGGATCAGAAGGCTTTTTCTATTATTATAACCGTGATATAGGAATAAGATAAAATTTTCTTGTAACGGACAATTTAGGCAATTTATATGCCATAATTAAAGCCTTTAATTTATGTAATATAGCTAGCTGATTTTCAAACTTGCTAACGTTAGACGGTTTGTTTCTTCCTCTCTCTTTTTAATACTCTTTTTAGAGGAGAGACACGCGTAAAAAACGGTAGAGAGGACATACACAAGATTGCATGCATATTGCCACTTGTTTCCATTTTTTTCTTTCAAGTTCCAAAAGAAAACCAGAAATGCCGTGTCGATCATGACTACCATGAGTTGATCTTCATCTTTGATATACAAACAGCTAGCTTTGCAAATATATGTATGGGAAAAAATGCATATATGGTCCCTAGCTAATTACAGACGAACATGGAGCAAGCCAAGAAATCTACACGAGTGCAGCTCTCCTTTTTATTATCTTCCAAGACTCAACAGAGCTAAAGAAGAAAATGAAAAATTCAGAGGAATTAATAAAATTAACTTTCGTGAAAAAAACTGTGCGCGCTTCAGCATATACAAAGCTTCATGAATATTCAACAACAACGAGGACATGCCCAGTAATCAGTATATATAATTCCATAAATAGAATCTGAAAGTGCGATGTGTACATAGCCTTTTCCCTACTTACCTTGTGAGATTGATTTTAATAGAAACGCTCGGCTTTAGTAAGCATATCAAATATAAAAAATCATACGAACATTCCAACCATACATATATATAGAGAGAGAAAGAAATCACTTGTAAATAGTATAAGAGAAGATAGGTAGCATACCAGGGGAAGGAGGATCTGCAGGGGTTGGTTGTGGAGATCTGCCATAGCTATGAAATCCTCCATTTCCTGAACCACCAACGTGATTACCATTATCCATCTTACTCTCTCTCTCTCTCTCTCTACAATTATCTTTCTCTCTCTTTGTATAGTAGGTGGCTCTTGGATAGTGATGTCCCCATATATATAGCAACAAAATATAAGAGAAGGGGGGATATGTGGCTAACAGGACGGAGTGAACCAGAAAAAGATATTCGCTGAGATAAATATGATTTCACAGTTGGGAAAATGAGTATTGTCTAGAAACGACATAATTATATACTACTACTTCCTCTGTCCCAAAATAAGTGCTATTTTAGCTTATTCATTAAGGAAAAAAATAAATTGAAGTTGTAGTTTTCTAAGTTTTCTCTCTATTTATTTGATGTTTTTGAAAATTGAGCACTATTTAGAAGTAGTAGCTCTTTGATATAAGAATATATGTAGTTGAATTCTTCCGACGACACTTGTTTTGGGACAATTTTTTGTGCTGAAGTGACATTACTAACAGTAATTAATTTTGCCTTTAGTTAAAACATTCTGCAATCGACAACTATGCCACAACAATAACTCTATTCTAAGCTCCAGAGTTCCCAATATGCACAAACACCAAATAAAGACAGCATGAAATCTTTAATAGGTGTGCATCAGAATTCACATCAGAAAACTTTGATTTCACTAGAAGAGCTGTAACTTCCTCATACGATAGCGAATCGCTCTGATTCTTTTCGTATATGTTTACGGACCTACTCGTTTAATCAAGACTCAATTTCTTGCTTATTTGCTTAGTAAAATATTATTTTTGCTCAATGAATAATTATTTCATATTCCGCAATAGAAGTCCAATCTTGACGTAGCTAAAATACACCAAATTTTACTGTTGATCAGTCCTATAATTCATGCTCAAACTTTCAGAAGTTTCGTAATAATATTCCATTTTTAAAACTAATAATCAAACTTTTAGTCAACCCAATTTGCTGAAACAATGTCAAAGCATCCCAAAAGCTTAAAAGCTCACCAAAACTCATCTGGGACCTCCCAAACACAAACCAAATATGCTATTAGTGTGAAAATGATATTCCGGACTAAATGAAATCATCAAAACATCCAAACAAGGTCACCTTAACCCGATGTTTGCCCAAAGTCAACCTTAACTTAAGAATTTCCATATTTCAAGTAAGGGCATGAAATTCATTCAATCAGACAATATACCACCCACCGGACTTAGTGGAATCATCAAAACTTAAAAATGACCATTCTAACCTCAAAAATTTACTAAGGTTTGGCCTTTAACTTTTTCCGCATCTCGTCTAATGGCTCAAAATCAAACCAAAAGCCTTGGGTCCCAAACCAAAAGTACATCTAGACCAAAAACATATTATGGAGTTAACAAAACTGTCGGAATTTTACTCCGAGCTTGCTATCACCAAAGTTGACTTTGGTCAACTCTCTTATGCTTTCAACTTTCAAAACACAAGACCCATTTCAAAACTCATCTAAATACCTCAGAACCTGAACAATAGTCCTACTAAACCGAAGTCACATACCGGAGCTGATGAAACTGACAAAATTCCATTTCGATACTCCAAATGTTGATTAAGGTCAACCATCTCAAATTTAGAACCTTGAAAACCCAATTCTTTTTCCAAAACTCCCAACTTTTCACTCTGGGTTAAAAAATGACTAATTGCAATTTTCAGGGTAAAATGGTAATTTTCTAGAAAATTCCAAATATGACGTTTAGGGTCATTACACTTGCAACACAATACAAGTGGAAAATCTTCCACAGGTGAAGAAGACAGGGTATATTAGCTTAAAAAAGTTTTCTATGATCTTAAACAAGCTCCAAAAGCTTGGTATAGTAGGCTGTATTCATTTGACATAATACATAAACATGACCTCTAACTTGACTTCAGCGGACAACTATGCTTAGACAGCCACATAGGACTCAAGGTTTCTGCAAAAGTCAAAATGAGCCTACTTTGTTCTTCAAAGCGCAAATTTGATGGAATGTGGGTTGTGATATCAGTTTATGTTGATTATCTGATGATAACTCTTGCGGTTCAAGAAGTTAAAAGATTTTGAGATATCTGATCCAGAAGAAGTTTCTCCTCGGAATGGAGATTTCTCAATTTTGTGATGGAATTTTCTTGTCCCAAAAGATGTATGCCTCGAATCTGCTTAAAAGAATCAAGCTTGGCAAGTGCGATTCTTTTGCAACACCAGTTCTTGTAAATGAAAAATTGATGAAGGATGACGGTGAAGAGCGGAAGATCCAATAGTTCATTGAATCTTATTGGAAACCTATTGTATCTGACAACTTCTAGGATAGACATAATGTTTGATGTCAGTTTGTTATCCAAATATATGCAAAGTCCCAGCAATAAGCATTTTGGAGCCGCTAAAAGGGTGTTAAGGTACATTAGAGGGAAAATTGAAAATAGAATTAGGTATAGAAGAGTGGAGAATGAAAATCTCTTTGGCTACTTAGATAGTTATTGGGGTGGATGTTTGGATGATTACAAAAGCACATTCCCTTACTTTTTTTTGCTTGGTTCATAATTTTTTCTTAGAGTACAAAGAAGCAAGATATTGTAGCTCAATGTACAGCAAAAACTTAATATGCTACAAATCTAGGAATTTGGTTGAGAAAGATGTAGTCTGAAAAATAGAAGGCAGTTTGTATTGGTTACCAAACAAAGGCTTAACAAGAAGATGTTGAATGAAAATCCTATAGAGGAAATATATCAAGTGGTCATTATTTGGACATGTTTCCAGATTATGAATAACAAGAGTAAACTTGGTAATTGGTCCTGTAAGAAGAGCAAATAGATGACAGAGACTGGTATCAATTCCTCCGTTGTTTTCCGAAACTGTTTGATCAAACATGCTCAATAAGAAATATCATAATCAGGACAAGTAGCACTTGTTCATTTTATTTAGCACTTCCACCAAACACAAACATACACATAGACATAGACATAGACATACACATAAACATACACTTGCACACATAAGTAAACAGCCAATTGAAGGGGCCCCAATTGGCTAGCTTAGTTCGAAACATACATTCCTAAACTTCGTAAATTAAAAACTATTCCTAAACTTTATTTATTGCTTATAAAGCTTCAACAACAGCTTAATACCTTTAATAGATCGATAAATTGTTCACTCCTTATCCTCCTCCATAGGAGACTCAACGTAAGTATCCACTGAAGCCCCTGCACACTGAGAAGTGCTTGCCTCCCCCTGCATATCACCATTTCCCATTGGTGGTGGATACACAAAGTGGTGATGAGCCATAGGAAAATTAGGAGGAAGGTTATAGGGTGTGATATTGGAGCTTGAAGCTGTATCAACCATTGGACGCTTCAACAAAGACTCCCTCGTAAGGGATCCACACTCGCCTCCATCATCCTCACTATTTGGAGGAAAGTAGCAAGGCAAGGGTTCAATGTAGTCATCAAACCCAAACTTGTTAATGACCCAATCCACGTCTTCCACAGTGATTGTGTTCCGCTGCTCACGCTGGCAATGCGCGTTGGCTTCATATGTTACAAAGCATATGAACTCAGACATACAATGGTACATGGTCCGCTTGGCGTCATCGGATATCTTAACATGGGAAGGATGGGTGCTCTGCATGATTCTGGACACGTTTGGAATGACTTGGTCTTGCTCCTGACTGATGATTTCAACAACTTCCTGGTTGAGATGTGCAGGCAGTTCCAGGCTCATCTCCGTATCTTAATTTCACACAACAAAAAAGCACCTGAGTGAAATTAAAAGAAGTGTGGTCTATATCATCAAAATATTTGTCTAATTTCATCACATCTAGCTACGCTTTTATCGTCTAACGAATCATTGTTAAGTAACATTTGCTATTACCTACCCAAGTATTGAAGAAATTACAAAATGGCATATACAGAAATATATGTTTCACTAATTATTAGCTGGATATGAGAATCGTACTGTAAGACGGCACTATTAATTTTAGACATTACTCATGTGAACACCAAAAACATATATTATATAATCAGTGAGAATACAAACTGAGAAAAGTAAACATATAACGCTTCACATTTAGTTTTCATCATTTATCTTACTTTGTCTAATCTTCAACTAACTCTCGCATATATCCAAACTTGCCTCGGATCAGAAGGCTTTTTCTATTATTATAACCGTGATATAGGAATAAGATAAAATTTTCTTGTAACGGACAATTTAGGCAATTTATATGCCATAATTAAAGCCTTTAATTTATGTAATATAGCTAGCTGATTTTCAAACTTGATAACGTTAGACGGTTTGTTTCTTCCTCTCTCTTTTTAATACTCTTTTTAGAGGAGAGACACGCGTAAAAAACGGTAGAGAGGACATACACAAGTTTGCATGCATATTGCCACTTGTTTCCATTTTTTTCTTTGAAGTTCCAAAAGAAAACCAGAAATGCCGTGTCGATCATCACTACCATGAGTTGATCTTCATCTTTGATATACAAACAGCTAGCTTTGCAAATATATGTATGGGAAAAAATGCATATATGGTCCCTAGCTAATTACAGACGAACATGGAGCAAGCCAAGAAATCTACACGAGTGCAGCTCTCCTTTTTATTATCTTCCAAGACTCAACAGAGCTAAAGAAGAAAATGAAAAATTCAGAGGAATTAATAAAAATTATTAGCTAGCAGCCCAAATTAACTCTCGTGAAAAAAACTGTGCGCGCTTCAGCATATACAAAACTTCATGAATATTCAACAACAACGAGGACATGCCCAGTAATCAGTATATATAATTCCATAAATAGAATCTGAAAGTGCGATGTGTACATAGTCTTTCCCCTACTTACCTTGTGAGATTGATTTTAATCAAAACGCTCGGCTTTAGTAAGCATATCAAATATAAAAAATCATATGAACATTCCAACCATAAATATATATATATAGAGAGAAAGAAATCACTTGTAAATAGTAAAAGAGAAGATAGGTAGCATACCAGGGGAAGGGGGATCTGCAGGGGTTGGTTGTGGAGATCTGCCATAGCTATGAAATCCTGCATTTCCTGAACCACCAACATGATTACCATTATCCATCTTACTGTCTCTCTCTCTCTCTACAATTATCTTTCTCTCTCTTTGTATAGTAGGTGTTCTTGGATAGTAATGTCCCCATATATATATAGCAACAAAATATAAGAGAAGGGGGAATATGTGGCTAACAGGACGGAGTGAACCAGAAAAAGGTATGGCAAACCCTATTCTGTAATTCTGTTCTTGCCTCTCCTTAATAAAACTGCTCTCTCTCTTCCCGTGGACGTAGCCAATTTATTGGCGAACCACGTAAATCTGTTGTCTTGTTTTTCGCGTTTATATTTTCTCGTATTATCTCAAATTTCGCACAACAAATTGGTATCAGAGCCTCTCGGTTAATCGGTGTTTTTTGGAGAATTCGAGATGTCTGCTTTGAACGTGAAAATCGACAAATTCACAGGGAGGAACAGTTTCAGTTTATGGCAGATCAAGATGCGGGCTTTGTTGAAACAGCAAGGCTTCTGGGCGCCGTTGTCGAAAGACAAGAACGCCGTCGTTACTCCTGAGATGGCGATTCTGGAGGAAAAGGCGCACTCGACGATCATGCTGTGTCTCGCGGATGACGTCATCACGGAGGTCTCGGATGAAGAGACTGCTGCTGGTCTGTGGTTGAAGCTGGAGAGTTTGTACATGACAAAATCTCTAACCAACAAGCTGCTTCTGAAACAACGTCTATTCGGTTTACGAATGGCTGAAGGTACACAACTCAGGGAACATTTAGAGCAATTGAATACTTTGTTATTAGAATTGCGTAATATCGATGTGAAGATCGAGGATGAAGATGCTGCCCTGATTCTGTTAGTATCTCTCCCAATGTCGTTTGAGAATTTTGTTCAATCGTTCATTGTTGGGAAAGATACTGTGTCGCTGGAAGAAGTCAGATCGGCCCTTCATAGCAGGGAATTACG
>NC_028641.1:118313-308610 GCF_001406875.1 Solanum pennellii | reverse complement strand
TCTGTCAATTCTGTATTTTGGGCCCAAGCCTGTTAGGGCGTAGCTTAGCACTATATATAGACGCTATGGCAAACCCTATTCTGTAATTCTGTTCTTGCCTCTCCTTAATAAAACTGCTCTCCCTCTTCCCGTGGACGTAGCCAATTTATTTGTGAACCACGTAAATCTGTTGTCTTGTTTTTCGCGTTTATATTTTCTCGTATTATCTCGAATTCCGCACAACAGCTGAGATATATATGATTTCACAGTTGGGAAAATGAGTGTTGTCTAGAAACGACATAATTATATACTACTACTTCCTCTGTCTCAAAATAAGTGTTATTTTAGCTCACTTCTCATCCATTAAGGAAAAAAATAAATTGAAGTTGTAGTTTTCTAAGTTCTCTCTATTTATTTGATGTTTTTGAAAATTGAGCAATATTTAGAAGTAGTAGCTCTTTGAGATAAGAATATATATAGTTGAATTCTTCCAACGACACTTGTTTTGGGACAATTTTTTGTGCTAAAGTGACATAACTAACAGAATTCACATCAGAAAACTCTGATAGAAGAGCTGTAACTTCCTCATATGATAGTGAATTGGTTTGATTCTTTTTCGTAAATGTTTATGGACCTACTCGTTTAATCAAGACTCAATTTCATGCTTATTTGCTTAGTAAAATATTATTTTTGCTCAATAAATAATTATTTTATATTCCGCAATAAAAGTTCTATCTTGACGTAGCTAAAATACACCAAATTTTACTGTTGATCAGTCCTATAATTCATGCTCAAACTTTCAGAAGTTTCGTAATAATATTCCATTTTTAAAACTAATAATCAAACTTTTAGCTAACCCAATTTGCTGAAACAATGTCAAAACATCCAAAAAGCTTAAAAGCTCACCAAAACTCATCTGGAACCTCCCAAACACAAACCAAATATGCTATTAGTGTGAAAATGATATTTCGGACTAAATGAAATCATCTAAACACCCAAACAAGGTCACCTTAACCCGATGTTTGCCCAAAATCAACCTTAACTTAAGAATTTCCATATTTCAAATAAGGACATGAAATTCATTCAATCAGACAATATATCACCCACCGGACTTAGTGGAATCATCAGAACTTAAAAATGACCATTCTAACCTCAAAAATTTACTAAAGTTTGGCCTTTAACTTTTTCCGCATCTCGTCTAATGGCTCAAAATCAAACCAAAAGCCTTGGGACCCAAACCAAAAGTACATCTAGACCAAAAAACATATTATGGAGTTAACGGAACTGTCGGAATTTTACTCCGAGCTTGCTATCACCAAAGTTGACTTTTGTCAACTCTCTTATGCTTTCAACTTTCAAAACACAAAACCCATTTCAAAACTCATGTAAATGGGATGTGGATTGTGATATCAGTTTATGTTGATTATCTGATGATAACTCTTGCGGTTCAAGAAGTTAAAAGATTTTGAGATATCTGATCCAGAAGAGAAATTTCTCCTCGGAATGGAGATTTCTCAATTTTGTGAAGAAATTTTCTTGTCCCAACAGATGTATGCCTCGAATCTGCTTAAAAGAATCAAGCTTGGCAAGTACGAATCTTTTGCAACACCAGTTCTTGTGAATGAAAAATTGATGAAGGATGACGGTGAAGAGTGGAAGATCCAATAGTTTATTGAATCTTATTGGAAACCTATTGTATCTGACAACTTCTAGGATAGACATAATGTTTGATGCCAGTTTGTTATCCTAATATATGCAAAGTCCCAGCAATAAGCATTTTGGAGCCTGGTATCAATTCATCTGTTGTTTTTCGAAAGTGTTTGATCAAATATGCTCAATTAGAAATATCATAATCAGGACAAGTAGCACTTGTTCATTTTATTTAGCACTTCCACCACACACAAACATACACAGAGACATACACATACTCATACACTTACACATACACATACACATACACTTACACACATAAGTAAACAGCCAATTGAAGGGGCCCCTATTGGCTAGCTTAGTTCGAAACATACATTCCTAAACTTCGCAAATTAAAAACTATTCCTAAACTTTATTTATTGCTTATAAAGCTTCAACAACAGCTTAATACCTTCAATAGATCGATAAATTGTTCACTCCTTATCCTCCTCCATAGGAGACTCAACGTCAGTATCCACTAAAGCCCCTGCACACTGAGAAGTGCTTGCCTCCCCCTGCATATTACCATTTCCCATTGGTGGTGGATACACAAAGTGGTGATGAGCCATAGGAAAATTAGGAGGAAGGTTATAGGGTGTGATATTGGAGCTTGAAGCTGTATCAACCATTGGTCGCTTCAACAAAGACTCCCTAGTAAGAGATCCACGCTCGCCACCATCATCCTCACTATTTGGAGGAAAGTAGTAAGGCAAGGGTTCAATGTAGTCATCAAACCCAAACTTGTTAATGACCCAATCCACGTCTTCCACAGTGATTGTGTTCCGCTGCTCACGCTGGCAATGAGCGTTGGCTTCGTATGTTACAAAGCATATGAACTCAGACATACAATGGTACATCGTCCGCTTGGCGTCATCGGATATCTTGACATGGGAAGGATGGGTGCTATGCATGATTCTGGCCACGTCTGGTATGACTTCGTCTTGCTCCTGACTGATGATTTCAACAACTTCCTGGTTGAGATGTGCAGGCAGTTCCAGGCTCATCTCCATATCTTAATTTCACACAACAAAAAAGCACCAGAGTGATATTAAAAGAAGTGTGGTCTATATCATCAAAATATTTGTCTAATTTCATCACATCTAGCTACTCTTTTATCGTCTAAGGAATCATTATTAAGTAACATTTTCTATTACCTACCCAAGTATTGAAGAAATTACAAAATGGCATATACAGAAATATATGTTTCACTAATTATTAGCTGGATATGAGAGTCGTACTGTAAGACGGCACTATTAATTTTAGACATTACTCACGTGAACACCAAAAACATATATTATATAATCAGTGAGAATACAGACTGAGAAAAGTAAACATATAACGCTTCACATTTAGTTTTCATCATTTATCTTACTTTGTCTAATCTTCAACTAACTCTCGCATATATCCAAACTTGCCTCGGATCAGAAGGCTTTTTCTATTATTATAACCGTGATATAGGAATAAGATAAAATTTTCTTGTAACGGACAATTTAGGCAATTTATATGCCATAATTAAAGCCTTTAATTTATGTAATATAGCTAGCTGATTTTCAAACTTGCTAACGTTAGACGGTTTGTTTCTTCCTCTCTCTTTTTAATACTCTTTTTAGAGGAGAGACACGCGTAAAANTCACTAATTATTAGCTGGATATGAGAGTCGTACTGTAAGACGGCACTATTAATTTTAGACATTACTCACGTGAACACCAAAAACATATATTATATAATCAGTGAGAATACAGACTGAGAAAAGTAAACATATAACGCTTCACATTTAGTTTTCATCATTTATCTTACTTTGTCTAATCTTCAACTAACTCTCGCATATATCCAAACTTGCCTCGGATCAGAAGGCTTTTTCTATTATTATAACCGTGATATAGGAATAAGATAAAATTTTCTTGTAACGGACAATTTAGGCAATTTATATGCCATAATTAAAGCCTTTAATTTATGTAATATAGCTAGCTGATTTTCAAACTTGCTAACGTTAGACGGTTTGTTTCTTCCTCTCTCTTTTTAATACTCTTTTTAGAGGAGAGACACGCGTAAAAAACGGTAGAGAGGACATACACAAGATTGCATGCATATTGCCACTTGTTTCCATTTTTTTCTTTTAAGTTCCAAAAGAAAACCAGAAATGCCGTGTCGATCATCACTACCATGAGTTGATCTTCATCTTTGATAGCTTTGCAAATATATGTATGGGAAAAAATGCAAATATGGTCCCTAGCTAATTAAAGACGGACATAGAGCAAGCCAAGAAATGTACACAAGTGCAGCTCTCCTTTTTTATTATCTTCAAAACTCAACAGAGCTGAAGAAGAAAATGAAAAATTTAGAGGAATTAATAAAAATTATTAACTAGCAGCCCAAATTAACTGTGTGCACAAAGCTTCATGAATATTCAACAACAACGAGGATTTGTCCAGTAATCAGTATATATAATTCCATAACTAAATCTGGAAGTGCGATATGTACATAGTCTTTCCCCTACTTACCTTGTGAGATTGATTTTAATAGAAACACTCGGCTTTAGTAAGCATATCAAATATAAAAAATCATATGAACATTCCAACCATACATATATATATATATAAAGAGAGAAATCACTTGTAAATAGTAACAGAGAAGATAGGTAACATACCAGAGGAAGGGGGATCTGCAGGGGTTGGTTGTGGAGATCTGCGATAGCTTTGAAATCCTCCATTTCCTGAACCACCAACATGATTACCATTATCCATCTCTTTCTCTCTCTAATATTTCCTCTCTCTCTCTCTCTATTTGTATAGTATGTAGCTATTGGCAACTACTAAGTGCTGATATATATAGCTACAAAATTTAAGAGATAGGGGGACATGTAGCACCAGGGCGGAGTGAAGGAGAAGAGGTATTCACTGTTTGGAAAATGAGCATTGACCGGAAACGACATATTATATACTATTACTTTCTCTGTCCCAAAATAAGTGTTACTTTAGCTCATTTCTCGCCTATTAAGGAAAATAATAGCTTGAAGGTATAGTTTACTAAGTTGCCTCTATTTATTACATGTTTTTTTTTATAATTGAGCTCTATTAAGAATTGATAGCTCTTTAATATAAGAGTACAATTGAATTTCTCAAACTTATTTGTTGCTGAAGTGACACATATTTTGGAATGAAGGGAATTTATATCAATTATAGTTTAATTAAGCTTTTGGGTCATCTCCCTTTAAGTTTTCTCTTTTCTCAACAATTTATAGTTCTAATCCTATTTAAACTATCCCCATTCATTCAAAACTCTGTTAATGTTGTACATTTTGATTAAAAAAATTTGACCTTAATATACACATTTTATCAAGCTTTAACTTTACCTTCGAAAACCCCAAATTTTCAAGCTTATAAGTGATTAATATGATAGAAACTAATTAATAAATCAACAAAATTTATGCCAAAATCAATTTACTCATAACATAAATATCCTAATTATAATTTTTTTCATCAAAATCGATGAAACCCAAATTCTTCTCTAAGAAATTCACAGATGAGGAAAGAAAATAAGATCAAAAAATCATGAAAGAATGCTAAAATGAGGATCGAATACTAACTCTTATATTAAATCGAGAAGAATGCCACAAAAATCACTCGATTCTAAGCTCTAGAACTTTCAATATGCTCAAAATACCAAAAATGAAATGCTAAAAGCTTTTGAGATGTGTGATCTAGGAGACAATAAGTTTTTCCTAGGAATGGAGATTTCTCAATTTTTTTGAAGTAATTTTCTTTTTCCAAAAGAGGTATGCCTTGAACGGTAGAAAATTGTTCAAGCTTGACAAGTGCAAACCTGTTGCAACTCTACTTTGATGTGAATAAAAGAAAATGATGAAGGATGATGGCGAAGAGAGGGTAGATCCAATACTTTATAGAAGTCTTATTGGAAGCCTATTGTATCTGAATGCTTCTAGGCTAGACATAATGTTTGATGTCAATTTCTATACGATGCTTGTCCTCACAATATCATGTAAAGGCAACCTCGTTAGAATGTCATTGACCTCACTATCGAAAAGGTTGCTATGTACATCTGGTTGTCATTGATCTCACTATCGAAAAGGTTGTGTTTTTTCATTTGAAGGCATAAATTAAATGATTGGCAACAAGAATCTGCACAAAATGAATAATAAAACAGCAAGGAATATAACTACCAGGATATTCAAGAAGTGAAACAGAGGGAAGAGAAAAAAAAAAGTAAAACAGAAGGTAGGTATGACCAATTTTTTCATAGCACAGGGCAAATATAACATACACATACACAAACATATACAAACATAAGTAGATAGCCACCATTCGGCTCACTTAGTTCGAAAAACACATTCCTAAACTTTGCAAATTAAGAACTATCCTAGATTAGGTAACATAGAAAAGATAGTCTAATTTCTTCATTGCTCATGAAGCTTCAACAACACAACACCTTCAGTAGAGAAATTGATCACTTCTTACCATCCTCCGTAGGAAACTCAACATCATCATCCATTGCACACTGAGAAGTGCTTCCATTTGATGCATCCCCCTGAATATCACCATTCCCCATTGGTGGTGGATACGCCAAGCGGTGATGAGCCATAGGAAAATTAGGATGCTGGTGATAGGGCGTGATGTTGCAGCTTGAAGTTGAATCAACCATTGGACGCTTCAACAAAGACTCCAGGGATCCACACCCGCCTTCATCCTCACCATAACGAGGAAAGTACAAAGGCAAGGGTTCAATGTAGTCATCAAAACCAAACTTGTTAATGCACGTCTTCAGCAGTGATTGTGTTCTACTGCTCACGCTTGCAATGAGCGTTGGCTTCATATGTTACAAAGCATATGAACTCAGAGATACAATGGTACATGGTCCGTTTGGCATCATCGGATATCTTGACACGGGGACAATGGGTGCTATGCATGATTCTGGCCACGTTTGGTATGACTTGGTCTTGCTCCTGAAAGATGATTTCAACAACTTCCTGGTTGAGATGTGCAGGCAGTTCCAGGCTCATCTCCATATCTTAATTTCACACAAAAAAAAAGCACCAGAGTGAAATTAAAAAGAAGTGTGGTCTATATCATCAAAATGTTCGTCTAATTTCATCACAACTAGCTATGTTTTTATTGTCTAATTAAACATTATGAAGTCACATTTTCTATTACTTACCCAAGTATTGAACAAATTACGAAGCTAATAGCACGCAAATATATGTCTCACTAATTATTAGCTGGATATGAGAGTCGTACTGTAAGACGGCACTATGAATTTTGGACAATATTCATGTGAACACCAAAGGCACATATTATTCAATAGGATACGTGTGAATACACACTGAGTAAAGTAACATAAAACGCTTCACATTTAGTTTTCAGACTCTATCGTATTTTGTCTACTCTTCAACTAACTCTCGCATATATCCAAACTTTCCTCGGATCAAAAGGCTTTTCTTTTACCATAACCTTGATATAGGAATAAGATGAATTTAATTGTAACGGATACTACCCTGCTCACTGTTTTCATATTCTTTATCTGTAGTACCAGTTGTTCTTAATGTTATATGCTATCCTTCTTCAACTTTGGATAAATAAGTACTTGCTAGATTTTGATTAACTTCTTAAAATGCTTATTTCTTCTGATTTTTAATTTTATGGCTAAAGCAGATAGTAAAATAAATAAATTTACTCAAGTTAATTAGCTGAAACTTCTATATAAATACAGGAAGATCTCCTCAAATTGTAACAGACAATATAGGCAATTTTTATGCCATAATCAAAGCCTGTAATATATGAAATATAGCTAGCTGATTTTCAAATTTGCTAACGTTAGACGGCTTGTTTTTTCCGCTCTCTTTTTAATATTCTTTTTAGAGGAGAGACACGCGTAAAAAGCAGTAGAGAGGACATCCACAAGATTGCATGTATGCCACTTGTTTCCATTTTTTCTTTGAAGTTCCAAAAGAGAACCAGAAATGCCGTGTCGATCACTATTACCATGAATTGATCAATTGATCTTCCATCTTTGATATACAAACAGCTAGCTTTGCAAATATATATATGGAAGAAAATGCATATATGGTCCATAGCTAATTAAAGACGGACGTAGAGCAAGCCAAGAAATGTACACGAGTTGCAGCTCTCCGTTTTTATCATCTTCCAAGGCTCAACAGAGATAAAGAAGAAAATGAAAAATTCCGAGGAATTAATGAAAATTAGTAGCTAGCAGCCCAAACTAACTGTGTGCACCAAGCTTCATGAATATTCAACAACAACAAGGACATGCCCAGTAATCAGTATATATAATTCCATAAATAGAATTTGAAAGTACGATGTGTACATAGCCTTTCCCCTACCTTGTGAGATAGATTTTAATAGAAACGCTCAGCTTTAGCTACGAAATTCTCCATTTCCTGAACCACCAACATGATTACTATTATCCATCTCTCTCTCTACAAACATCTCCCTCTCTCTCTATGTGTATAGTATGTGGCTATTGGCTAGTAACAAGTCCCCATATATAAAGCTACAAAATTTAAGAGAAAGGGGATACGTGGAACCAAGGCGGAGTGAACGAAAAAAAGGTATTCACTAGGATAAATATGATTTCACTATTGGGAAAATGAGCATTGACCGGAAACGTCATAACTATATATTACTACTTCCTTTATCCAAAATAAGTATCTCTTTAGCTCATTTCATACTCATTAAGAAAAATAACAAAATTGAAGTACAGTTTACTGTGTTAGCTCTATTTATTACATGTTTTTTGATAATTGAAAAAGCATCTACTAATTTTGGTCTAGAATTCCTACAAAGACACTTGTTTTAAAAACAGTTTTTTTTTTGCTCGAGTAGCACTTATTTTGGGGGCGAAAGGAGTATTAATATTTAAAAAATTAGTATGCATTTTTCGACTATACTTTTATATTAAAGAGCTACTACTTTTTAATAGTGCTCAACTATGAAAAAGAACCATCTAAATAAACAACTTAGTAAACTATACCTTCAATTTTTTATTTTCCTTAATGGGCGTGAAATGAGATAAACTGATACTTATTTTTGGACAGAAGAAGTATTAGTATATAGTTATAATTCGTTTCCGGTCAATACTTCTTTTCCCAATCATATCTACCCCAGTAAACAACTTCTTTTCGCTTACTCCGCCCTGGTGTCACGTGTCCTCCCTTGCTCTTAAATTTTGTAGCAATATACATGGACATTTATTACTTGTCAAGAACCACATACTATATATATGTGTGTGTGTATAGAGAGATAAAGAGAGAGATATTTGTAGAGAGAGTGAGATGGATAATCGTAAACATAGGAGGAAATGCACCCAAGAAGCTGGTGAATGCCATGTTATTGTTGCTCAGCTCACTCACCTTGAAGAACTGAAGAAAAAATTTATGTCTTTGCCATCACAGAATTTGTTTTTGTCATTCATATGACATAATAGAAAAGACTTAGACACATATCATTATATATTATTAAAAGTGAAAGCTCCTAACCTCGGTTAGATTATCATTTGTTATACCCCATTTTAACCATGTCAAAATAATGTACAACATATTAGTAATTCCTAAATTAATTAACTAACTAAATGAATCGCCACCTAATTATTTATGGCAAATACGACACCTGAAATTGATTAAAGACATTGTCTAAAAGTTAAACTTCATTTTTAAGGGTCTACTAAACATAAAATTCTAAGTAAGGATTCAACTAATCTAAAAGAAAGGTATTAAGAATCCTTTAAGATCCATAAAAAAAAAGTTAACCGGCCAAACTTAATTAATTAATTAAGTATCAAAAAATGTGAAAGCTAAATGTCAAGTAAGTTTATTCATTGATTAAAAAACACCTCTTTATGAAAAATTGTCTTGTTGAAAAGGTGTGGAAGTAAAATATTTTGTAAACATTAAACTAGTTTATTGGATAACAAATGATGACTTGAATCCATTTGAATTTAATAAGAGACAGGAATTTTATCAAAATTTGAAGCATTGGAAGTAGTAAAAGAAGATCTACTGAACTTAACTAAATTTAGAGGGAAAAGTTTAAGACTTGAATAAATTCAAGAACTGACAAGTTAAAGAATAAATTTTATAATAAAATATGTAAAGCTAAACTAAAAAAAAAGAGTTGGGAAGTAAACGTTGTGGTTTATTTTTGACAAAAGTATTTGAAAGGAAAGTGAGCAACTACAAGAAAATTTTGACGAGGAACATTTCTAACTTAACTATGTTGATTTCTCAAGTTTAAAATAATAGGTCTTCTTTTATGCAATAAAACGAAGTATTCGTGGTTCGTGTATGAGGTCAAAGAAAATTCGTATTTATCAGGAAACACACAACATAGATAAAAACATTAATCACATCAACGCAAGTAAAATAAAACAGAGAAAAATGAGGTAATTAATATTTAGGACAAAGTAAGTAGTAGTATATATGTAGTTGTGTCGTTTCAGGTCAATACTCACCTATCCCCGTGCATACCTTTATCTCGTTCACTCCGCCCTGATCCCACGTGTCCCCCGCTCTTAAATTTTGTAGCAATATATATGGACACTAATTACTTGACAAGAACCACATACTATACTTAGAAGTGTGATGTGTATAGTATGCGGCTCTTGGAAAGTAATAAGTTCCTAATAAAAAAATTAAGAGAAAGGGGGGACATGTGGCACTAGGACGGAGTGAACAAGAAGAAGGTATTCAACAGGATAAATATATAAAATTTCACAAATGGAAAAATGAGCATTGACCGAAAACAACATAACTACATATTACTACTTCTTCCGTTCCAAAATAGTATCATTTTAGCTCATTTCACACTCATTAAGGAAAATAATGAATTGAAGGGGTAGTTCACTAAGCGTCCGTCATTTATTAGATGTTTTTTATATATATAATTGAGCACTATTAAGAAGTAGTAGTTCTTTAATGCTAGATCTCATAGCCATCAAATATGCTACAAGAGCTAACATCTTATCAAACAAATTGGATGCAGTTACGGTCTACACAACCTAACATGTGCTTGATCCTATAGTTTTTTTCAGTATGCATCTAACATTGAGGATTCTGCTTCGAACATAATCCGTAAAATTCTCATGAAACAAAGTGGACCTATATATACTGGGATTTCATCTTATCTCCAAGACAGATACTTAAGCACACTCAGATCATTCAACAATCAACAGCTCCGTAGGATCAATAAACACTACTCTTACTATGCCAACTACTTGAGACTTTGGAGTTGAAATATTGTGTTGATGTTAATCTTGTTGATATTGTTTCTCCAAGGGTTGTGAACTTTAAGTGCTCTTATGTGAACCCAATATTTGATAGGATTAAGCACCTTTGCTTGTGAACTAACTATCTGGTCGGTATCTATACCAGATAGGCTTGAGAATTTGTGACTTTAAGATTTCTGCTAAATGTATCACCTGTGCACTTTGCATATTGCGTGGTGTGTGTGTGTTGTGTATAGTATATATATCAGAACTTCATTGGGATTTCTGACGTCTCCATCATCTTCAACAAAATATAAAATAGTGAAATTTGACGGGGGAGGGGGGAGGGGTCGAGTCTTAATTTGTGGAAGATTAGAATGAGATTGTCCTTGGTGTTACAAGGGGTTATGGAAAGCAATTGAGGAGGCTTGTTTGAGCGGGTAGGGGGTCGGGGTCTAGTCGTAGTTTGTGGAAGATTAGAATGAAATAGTTGTATAACACAAGTGCAATAGAGAGGCATACTGAGACACTTGCACTTGACCTGACCTAAGACTCGAGACCCAAATATTAATAAGAAATTTCACTCCGAATCATAATATAACATTTCTAGTACTTCGATACAATTTAAGTGGTTCCTTATTGGACCTAAACACCTAGATCTAGTTTAATTTTTAAAGCACATTTCCCATTTCACTTCCATTCCTCTATTTTAGATCAAGCACACATAATTTATTTGATGAAAAAATTAATCACACAGAGTAATAAACAGATATATATACTGTCACAAAACCAAAAAAAAATAAAAAATGGGATGCTTTTATACAACTTACCAGTGAACCTTTGTAACTCTCTTGAAACACCTTTCCTCTTTTAGGGCTAAAATTTGATGGAAGACCACCCTCCTGCAACTAATATAACAAATAAATTTTTCTTTTAGGGGATTGCACAAAAATTATATAAGAAAAACTCAAATTAGAGTAAAACTCACCTTGTTAAAGCAATCCAAAGATAAAACTATGTTGATTAATGGAAGTTCACAAGAATGGACGGTTTTATTTTTATAAATAAAGTTTACTACTGACTAGCTTAGGCTTTTCTTACATATTAAGAAAAGAAATTACGTAATTAATGAATTAATTGGTATTTGTTGCAACACAACTACTTTTTTTGACTTTTAACAAGGTTGTTCAATTTTGTCTATATCACATCAAAAGTTGTCTTATTAAACTGGCTGATAAATATGATGTGTCATTTTATTTAGTCCACATGAACTTATCTCCTCAATCCATTAATAATTCAAAAAAATAGGAGTATATCAATTCTCTTTTGAACTTGATAGTCCAATTTATTTTAGCACTTTGATCGTACATATATTTATTTTACCCTAAACATTTTTTAAGTGAATTAAATATCACTCGTGTCATTGCTACATTAGTGTCACCTTTGTGCCGTGTCAAAAAATATTTTATTTTTTAATAATTTGTTCATGGTTGTTCTTAATTTCTTATTTTATGTATTTATATATAATTTTTAACTAGACGTACAAAAATTAAAGACTAAAGTGCTCATTTTGAACTTGATAATGCATTGATAGAGCATTTATATGAGCAACGTAATAATCTTGAAAGTTGAGTATTCATGTAATGTTTATGTAGTTGTATTTCGTTAATGACTTAACTTTTATTTGATTTGTCCATTAATATGTATATTATATAATATTTTTTTGCAATTTATGTTACTTAAAAATTTAGAATAAAAAATAATTTAGAGTAAAAAAATGTTACAGGTAGTTTTGTCGAGAACATTATTACATTGACATTTATATGACTTATTAAACATTGCTAAGTATGATCCCAAATTATAGCAATGATCTAATTCTTTTACATAAATTTACTGAGTTTTATTTATAAAATGTATGTGGCAACAAGCTAATTTGTGGTGAAGTGGTTTGTTTGTTGCTATTTTTTAGGAGTCAAATTAGTTATTTATTTCCTAGTCTTTAGGCCACAGGAGAATTAGTGGAGTAAGTTTAGATTAGAATAATTAGGAGTAATAAACGGATTATATTAGTAGTTAGTTTTATCTATTTAAGAGAGCACTTCCACTTGTTTCTATCAATCACTATAAGAGAGATGTAATCCTCTGATAGATGAGTGATATTTCATTCATAAATAGCCTCCTACTTTGATTTTTGACTTGCTTCTATTTGGTGCCTATACACATTTTATCGTACATTCTTGAGTTTCATATCACAGAGTATGGAAAATGTTAATCAGAACCAAAACAATCTGCGCAGTTACTGATTCATCCAGAAGATGAACAAATATTCATTTCTTTTTCTCTTTTCTCAGCAACATATCCATCATATCACAAAGTATCCGAAATGTGAATCAGAACAAAAACAATCACCATGATTACTGCTTCATCCAAAAAGAACAAAAACAATCACCATGATTACTGCTTCACCCAAAAGGTGAAAAAATATTCATGTCCTTTTCTCTTTTCTCGGCAACATATCCATCGTATCACAAAGTATGTGAAATGTTAATCAAAACTAAAAAATCACCGCGGTTACTACTTGATCCAAAAGGTGAACAAATATTCATTTCTTTTTCTCTTTTCTCAGAAACATATCCATCATATCACAAAGTATGTAAAACGTTAATAAGAACTAAAACAATCACCATGATTACTGCTTCATCCAGAAGGTGAACAAATATTCATTTCTTTTTCTCTTTTCTCAGCAACATATCCATCATATCACAAAGTATCCGAAATGTTAATCAAAACAAAAACAATCACCATGATTACTGCTTCATCCAGAAGGTGAACAAATATTCATTTCTTTTTCTCTTTTCTCAGCAACATATCCATCATATCACAAAGTATGTAAAACGTTAATAAGAACTAAAACAATCACCATGATTACTGCTTCATCCAGAAGGTGAACAAATATTCATTTCTTTTTCTCTTTTCTCAGCAACATATCCATCATATCACAAAGTATGTAAAACGTTAATAAGAACTAAAACAATCACCATGATTACTGCTTCATCCAGAAGGTGAACAAATATTCATTTCTTTTTCTCTTTTCTCAGCAACATATCCATCATATCACAAAGTATGTAAAACGTTAATAAGAACTAAAACAATCACCATGATTACTGCTTCATCCAGAAGGTGAACAAATATTCATTTCTTTTTCTCTTTTCTCAGCAACATATCCATCATATCACAAAGTATGTAAAACGTTAATAAGAACTAAAACAATCACCATGATTACTGCTTCATCCAGAAGGTGAACAAATATTCATTTCTTTTTCTCTTTTCTCAGCAACATATCCATCATATCACAAAGTATGTAAAACGTTAATAAGAACTAAAACAATCACCATGATTACTGCTTCATCCAGAAGGTGAACAAATATTCATTTCTTTTTCTCTTTTCTCAGCAACATATCCATCATATCACAAAGTATGTAAAACGTTAATAAGAACTAAAACAATCACCATGATTACTGCTTCATCCAGAAGGTGAACAAATATTCATTTCTTTTTCTCTTTTCTCAGCAACATATCCATCATATCACAAAGTATGTAAAACGTTAATAAGAACTAAAACAATCACCATGATTACTGCTTCATCCAGAAGGTGAACAAATATTCATTTCTTTTTCTCTTTTCTCAGCAACATATCCATCATATCACAAAGTATGTAAAACGTTAATAAGAACTAAAACAATCACCATGATTACTGCTTCATCCAGAAGGTGAACAAATATTCATTTCTTTTTCTCTTTTCTCAGCAACATATCCATCATATCACAAAGTATGTAAAACGTTAATAAGAACTAAAACAATCACCATGATTACTGCTTCATCCAGAAGGTGAACAAATATTCATTTCTTTTTCTCTTTTCTCAGCAACATATCCATCATATCACAAAGTATGTAAAACGTTAATAAGAACTAAAACAATCACCATGATTACTGCTTCATCCAGAAGGTGAACAAATATTCATTTCTTTTTCTCTTTTCTCAGCAACATATCCATCATATCACAAAGTATGTAAAACGTTAATAAGAACTAAAACAATCACCATGATTACTGCTTCATCCAGAAGGTGAACAAATATTCATTTCTTTTTCTCTTTTCTCAGCAACATATCCATCATATCACAAAGTATGTAAAACGTTAATAAGAACTAAAACAATCACCATGATTACTGCTTCATCCAGAAGGTGAACAAATATTCATTTCTTTTTCTCTTTTCTCAGCAACATATCCATCATATCACAAAGTATGTAAAACGTTAATAAGAACTAAAACAATCACCATGATTACTGCTTCATCCAGAAGGTGAACAAATATTCATTTCTTTTTCTCTTTTCTCAGCAACATATCCATCATATCACAAAGTATGTAAAACGTTAATAAGAACTAAAACAATCACCATGATTACTGCTTCATCCAGAAGGTGAACAAATATTCATTTCTTTTTCTCTTTTCTCAGCAACATATCCATCATATCACAAAGTATGTAAAACGTTAATAAGAACTAAAACAATCACCATGATTACTGCTTCATCCAGAAGGTGAACAAATATTCATTTCTTTTTCTCTTTTCTCAGCAACATATCCATCATATCACAAAGTATCCGAAATGTTAATCAAAACAAAAACAATCACCATGATTACTGCTTCATCCAAAAGGTGAAAAAATATTCATGTCCTTTTCTCATTTCTCAGCAACATATCCACAGTATCACAAAGTATGTGAAATGTTAAGCAGAACTAAAACAATCACCATGATTACTGCTTCATCCAAAAGGTGAAAAAATATTCATGTGCTTTTCTCTTTTCTCACCAAAACAATCACCATGATTACTGCTTCATCCAAAAGGTGAAAAAATATTCATGTGTTTTTCTCTTTTCTCAGCAACATATCCACCGTATCACAAAGTATGTGAAATGTTCATCAGCACCAAAACAATCACCATGATTACTGCTTCATCCAAAAGGTGAAAAAATATTCATGTCCTTTTCTCTTTTCTCAGCAACATATCCACCGTATCACAAAGTATGTGAAATGTTAAGCAGAACTAAAACAATCATCATGATTACTGCTTCATCCAAAAGGTGAAAAAATATTCATGTCCTTTTCTCTTTTCTCAGCAACATATCCACCGTATCACAAAGTATGTGAAATGTTAACCAGAACTAAAACAATCACCATGATTACTGCTTCATCCAAAGGTGAAAAAATATTCATGTCCTTTTCTCTTTTCTCGACAACATATCCACAGTATCACAAAGTATGTGAAATGTTAATCAGAAAAAAAAACAATCACCATGATTACTGCTTGATCCTAAAGGTGAACAAATATTCATTTCTTTTTCTCTTTTCTCAGCAACATATCCATCATATCACAAAGTATGCGAAATGTTAATCAGAACAAAAACAATCACCATGATTACTGCTTCATCCAAAAGGTGAAAAAATATTCATGTCCTTTTCTCTTTTCTCAGCAACATATCCATCATATCACAAAGTATGCGAAATGTTAATCAGAAAAAAAACAATCACCATGATTACTGCTTCATCCAAAAGGTGAAAAAATATTCATGTCCTTTTCTCTTTTCTCGACAACATATCCACCATATCACAAAGCATGTGAAATGTTAATCAGAACTAAAACATCACCGCAGTTACTGCTTGATCCAAAAGGTGAACAAATATTCATGTCTTTTTCACTTTTCTCAGCAACATATCAACCGTATAACAAAATATGTGAAATGTTAATCAGCACCAAAACAATCCTCGTGGTTACTACTTGATCCAAAAGGTGAACAAATATTCATGTCTTTATCTCTTTTCTCTGCAATATATCGATAGTATCACAAAGTATGTGAAATGTTAATCAGAACCAAAATAACATTCAACTTGGGTATGATCAAGTGCGAGTTGATGAAGTTGGAAGTAGACCAAAGAGATATGAGCCACGATAGTGGAACTAGAAAGAATACCTGCTTTTCAAAGACATGTGAACAAATATTCAGGTCCTTTTCTCTCTTCTCAACAATATATCTATTATATCACAAAGTATGTGGAATGTTTATCAGACCGAGACAACATTCAACTTGGGTATGATCAAGTGCGAGTTGATGAAGTTGATAGTAAACCAAAGAGATATGAGCCACGACAGTGGAACTAGAAAGAATACCTCTGTTTTTGAAAGACACGTGAACAAATATTCATGTACTTTTCTCTTTTCTCAACAACAAATCTACCATATCACAAAGTATGTGGAATGTTTATCAGACCGAGACAACATTCAACTTGGGTATGATCAAGTGTGAGTTGATGAAGTTGATAGTAGACCAAAGAGATATGAGCAACGATAGTGGAACTAGAAAGAATACCTCTATTTTTGATAGACATGTGAACAAATATTCATGTCCTTTGCTTTTTTTTCAGCAACATATCTACCATATCACAAAGTATGTGGAATGTTTATCAGACCAAGACAACATTCTACTTGGTTATGATCAAGTGCGAGTCGATGAAGTTGATAGTAGACCAAAGAGATATGAGCCACGACGGTGGAACTAGAAAGAATACCTCTGTTTTTTATAGACATGTGAACAAATATTCATGTTCGTTTCTCTTTTCTCAGCAACATACCTACCATATCACAAAGTATGTGGAATGTTTATCAGACCGAGACAACATTAAACTTGGGTATGATCAAGTGCGAGTTGATGAAGTTGATAGTAGACCAAAGAGATATGAGCCACGACGGTGGAACTAGAAAGAATACCTCTGTTTTTGAAAGACATTTGAACAAATATTCATGTCCTTTTCTCTTTTCTCAGCAACATATCTACCATATCACAAAGTATGTGGAATGTTTATCAGACCGAGACAACATTAAACTTTGGTATGATCAAGTGCGAGTTGATGAAGTTGATAGTAGACCAAAGAGATATGAGCTACAACGGTAGAACAAGAAAGAATACCTCTGTTTTTTATAGACATGTGAACAAATATTCATGTCCTTTTCTCTTTTCTCAACAACATATTTACCATATCACAAAGTATGTGGAATGTTTATCAGACCGAGACAACATTTAACTTGGGTATGATCAAGTGCGAGTTGATGAAGTTGATAGTAGACCAAAGAGATATGAGCCACGATAGTGGAACTAGAAAGAATACCTCTGTTTTTGATAGACATGTGAACAAATATTAATGTCCTTTGATCTTTTTTCAGCAACATATCTACCATATCACAAAGTATGTGGAATGTTTATCAGACCGAGACAACATTCAACTTGGGTATGATCAAGTGCGAGTTGATGAAGTTGATAGTAGAACAAAGAGATATGAGCCACGACGGTGAAACTAGAAAGAATACCTCTGTTTTTTTATAGACATGTGAACAAATATTCATGTCCTAATCTCTTTTTTCAACAACATATCTACCATATCACAAAGTATGTGGAATGTTTATCAGACCGAGACAACATTTAACTTGGGTATGATCAAGTGCGAGTTGATGAAGTTGATAGTAGACCAAAGAGATATGAGCCATGATAGTGGAACTAGAAAGAATTACCTCTGTTTTTGATAGACATGTGAACAAATATTCATGTCCTTTGCTCTTTTTTCAGCAACATATCTACCATATCACAAAGTATGTGGAATGTTTATCAGACCGAGACAACATTCAACTTGGGTATGGTCAAGTGCGAGTTGATGAAGTTGATAGTAGACCAAAGAGATATGAGCCACGAAAGTGCAACTAGAAAGAACCTCTGTTTTTTAAAGACATGTCAACAAATATTCATGTCCGTTTCTCTTTTCTCAACAATATATCTACCATATCACAAAGTATGTGGAATGTTTATCAGACCGAGACAACATATAACTTGGTCATGATCAAGTGCGAGTTGATGAAGTTGATAGTAGACCAAAGAGATATGAGCCACGATAGTGGAACTAGAAAGAATACCTCTGTTTTTTATAGACATGTGAACAAATATTAATGTCCTTTGCTCTTTTTTCAGCAACATATCTACCATATCACAAAGTATGTGGAATGTTTATCAGACCGAGACAACATTCAACTTGGGTATGATCAAGTGCGAGTTGATGAAGTTGATAGTAGACCAAAGAGATATGAGGCACAATAGTGGAACTAGAAAGAATACCTTTGTTTTTGATAGACATGTGAACAAATATTAATGTCCTTTGCTCTTTTTTCAGCAACATATCTACCATATCACAAAGTATGTGGAATGTTTATCAGACCGAGACAACATTCAACTTGGGTATGATCAAGTGCGAGTTGATGAAGTTGATAGTAGACCAAAGAGATATGAGGCACAATAGTGGAACTAGAAAGAATACCTTTGTTTTTGATAGACATGTGAACAAATATTAATGTCCTTTTCTCTTTTTTCAGCAACATATCTACCATATCACAAAGTATGTGGAATGTTTATCAGACCGAGACAACATTCAACTTGGGTATGATCAAGTGCGAGTTGATGAAGTTGATAGTAGACCAAAGAGATATGAGCCACGACGGTGAAACTAGAAAGAATACCTCTGTTTTTGATAGACATGTGAACAAATATTCATGTCCTAATCTCTTTTTTCAACAACATATCTACCATATCACAAAGTATGTGGAATGTTTATCAGACCGAGACAACATTCAACTTGGGTATGGTCAAGTGCGAGTTGATGAAGTTGATAGTAGACCAAAGAGATATGAGCCACGACAGTGGAACTAGAAAGAACCTCTGTTTTTTAAAGACATGTCAACAAATATTCATGTCCGTTTCTCTTTTCTCAACACTATATCTACCATATCACAAAGTATGTGGAATGTTAACCAGACCGAGACAACATTCAACTTGGGCATGATCAAGTGCGAGTTGATGAAGTTGATAGTAGACCAAAGAGATATGAGCCACACAGTGGAACTAGAAAGAATACCTCTGTTTTTTATAGACATGTGAACAAATATTCATGTCCTTTTCTCTTTTCTCAACAACATATCTACCATATCACAAAGTATGTGGAATGTTTATCAGACCGAGACAACATTCAACTTGGGTATGATCAAGTGCGAGTTGATGAAGTTGATAGTAGACCAAAGAGATATGAGCCATGATAGTGGAACTAGAAAGAATTACCTCTGTTTTTGATAGACATGTGAACAAATATTCATGTCCTTTGCTCTTTTTTCAGCAACATATCTACCATATCACAAAGTATGTGGAATGTTTATCAGACCGAGACAACATTCAACTTGGGTATGATCAAGTGCGAGTTGATGAAGTTGATAGTAGACCAAAGAGATATGAGCCATGATAGTGGAACTAGAAAGAATTACCTCTGTTTTTGATAGACATGTGAACAAATATTCATGTCCTTTGCTCTTTTTTCAGCAACATATCTACCATATCACAAAGTATGTGGAATGTTTATCAGACCGAGACAACATTCAACTTGGGTATGATCAAGTGCGAGTTGATGAAGTTGATAGTAGACCAAAGAGATATGAGCCATGATAGTGGAACTAGAAAGAATTACCTCTGTTTTTGATAGACATGTGAACAAATATTCATGTCCTTTGCTCTTTTTTCAGCAACATATCTACCATATCACAAAGTATGTGGAATGTTTATCAGACCGAGACAACATTCAACTTGGGTATGATCAAGTGCGAGTTGATGAAGTTGATAGTAGACCAAAGAGATATGAGCCATGATAGTGGAACTAGAAAGAATTACCTCTGTTTTTGATAGACATGTGAACAAATATTCATGTCCTTTGCTCTTTTTTCAGCAACATATCTACCATATCACAAAGTATGTGGAATGTTTATCAGACCGAGACAACATTCAACTTGGGTATGATCAAGTGCGAGTTGATGAAGTTGATAGTAGACCAAAGAGATATGAGCCATGATAGTGGAACTAGAAAGAATTACCTCTGTTTTTGATAGACATGTGAACAAATATTCATGTCCTTTGCTCTTTTTTCAGCAACATATCTACCATATCACAAAGTATGTGGAATGTTTATCAGACCGAGACAACATTCAACTTGGGTATGATCAAGTGCGAGTTGATGAAGTTGATAGTAGACCAAAGAGATATGAGCCATGATAGTGGAACTAGAAAGAATTACCTCTGTTTTTGATAGACATGTGAACAAATATTCATGTCCTTTGCTCTTTTTTCAGCAACATATCTACCATATCACAAAGTATGTGGAATGTTTATCAGACCGAGACAACATTCAACTTGGGTATGATCAAGTGCGAGTTGATGAAGTTGATAGTAGACCAAAGAGATATGAGCCATGATAGTGGAACTAGAAAGAATTACCTCTGTTTTTGATAGACATGTGAACAAATATTCATGTCCTTTGCTCTTTTTTCAGCAACATATCTACCATATCACAAAGTATGTGGAATGTTTATCAGACCGAGACAACATTCAACTTGGGTATGATCAAGTGCGAGTTGATGAAGTTGATAGTAGACCAAAGAGATATGAGCCATGATAGTGGAACTAGAAAGAATTACCTCTGTTTTTGATAGACATGTGAACAAATATTCATGTCCTTTGCTCTTTTTTCAGCAACATATCTACCATATCACAAAGTATGTGGAATGTTTATCAGACCGAGACAACATTCAACTTGGGTATGATCAAGTGCGAGTTGATGAAGTTGATAGTAGACCAAAGAGATATGAGCCATGATAGTGGAACTAGAAAGAATTACCTCTGTTTTTGATAGACATGTGAACAAATATTCATGTCCTTTGCTCTTTTTTCAGCAACATATCTACCATATCACAAAGTATGTGGAATGTTTATCAGACCGAGACAACATTCAACTTGGGTATGATCAAGTGCGAGTTGATGAAGTTGATAGTAGACCAAAGAGATATGAGCCATGATAGTGGAACTAGAAAGAATTACCTCTGTTTTTGATAGACATGTGAACAAATATTCATGTCCTTTGCTCTTTTTTCAGCAACATATCTACCATATCACAAAGTATGTGGAATGTTTATCAGACCGAGACAACATTCAACTTGGGTATGATCAAGTGCGAGTTGATGAAGTTGATAGTAGACCAAAGAGATATGAGCCATGATAGTGGAACTAGAAAGAATTACCTCTGTTTTTGATAGACATGTGAACAAATATTCATGTCCTTTGCTCTTTTTTCAGCAACATATCTACCATATCACAAAGTATGTGGAATGTTTATCAGACCGAGACAACATTCAACTTGGGTATGATCAAGTGCGAGTTGATGAAGTTGATAGTAGACCAAAGAGATATGAGCCATGATAGTGGAACTAGAAAGAATTACCTCTGTTTTTGATAGACATGTGAACAAATATTCATGTCCTTTGCTCTTTTTTCAGCAACATATCTACCATATCACAAAGTATGTGGAATGGTTATCAGACCGAGACAACACTCAGCTTGGGTTTGATCAAGTGCGAGTTGATGAAGTTGATAGTAGACCAAAGAGATATGAGCCACGATATTGGAACTAGAAAGAGTACCTCTGTTTTTTAAAGATATGCGAATAAATATTCATGTCCTTTTTCTCTTTTCTTAGCAAAATATCGATGGTACCACAAAGTATGTGAAATGTTAATCAGAACCAAAACAACATTTAGGTTGGGTATGATCAAGTGCGAGTTGATGAAGTTGATAATAAACCAAATAGATATGAGCCAAGACTGTGGCAGTTGAAAGGATACCTCTGTTTTTGAAAGACATAATGTGCGACGATAAAAGAGGAACCATAAAAGATCAGTGTCCCAGTTCTGTGTTAGCCTGATGGGATTTGTGTGCTGATAAGTGTGATGGATTGACTGTTCAGAAGAAATCACAGCATATTTGTGAGGTAAACATGCCTCCTTCACCAAGTTTTTCCATGACTTCCATGAATTTGGCATGAAGATCCACCGTCCATTTTGTGCATGCCCCTTCACCTAACGGTCTTATTAATAGCATTGTTGTGCCTTTTTTCTTCGTTAATCTCATTTGTTATTTTTATACCTCTCTACGAACTTACAAAAGCAACAAAATCCATCTCAAATTTCATTCTTATACACAACACATATCCCAACAAACTACTGGAATCCCAAATACAGGCCACAAGCAGTAATTGGAATCTTTAGTATCAATCTCAAACTCTCACATGGTAGTACAAAAGATCGAGAGAGGATTTTCTCACAATAAGATGCTAGCATAGATGCAAAACATGGAATTATTAGCCTCTTGTTTTGATTTTTTACTTCCTGAGTTTTCTTGTAGATTGAAACATTTAATTACTTTATAGACAATGGAAATCATTTCAATGTGGATAAGAAAAGACACAAACTACGCGTACAAGAGGAAAAATAAAGTTCCATACAACTAGCAAGAGGAAGAAGAGTCGATCTCAAGAAAAAATGTTTTTTCTTTGGAAACAGAATAATTCATCTGTCATTTATCCCGGGGAAGCAACATGTTCAAGTGGTTGGTGAATGTCTCAGCTTTCTTGAAGTCCTGAGTTAGATAAAAGACAAGACTAACTAAAGATATAGTGATTCTTTTATTTAGATAAATTTTTCTGTCTCATGCGTATTATGATTAGTGAGGTTAGATTGACGCCTTCCATTGCACTGTTTTACTCATTTTATCAATATTTGAAATCAGTCTTACTCATGTGTTCTCATTATAACATACACTTTGCTTGGCGGTAGCCGGTATGCATTCCTCTTTTGGTTGCAATTTGTTGGATGCAGAGCAAGGTGTTTAGTGTTCTCATATTATACATACAAATCCAGCATAATGCCGGTTGTATTCTTCTTTGTTGAACCAATAACTAATACACTAGAGTTATCATACTGTTAAAATTCATCACATGAAAGATAAAATGGATTTGTCCATCTTAACCAACTCCCAAATAAATTGCAGCAAACTTAATACCATAGTTATGAACATGTATGAAATGAATCGTAGACATTTAACATTGAATACTGAAATTGAGATTTACACAGATGCAAGAACAGTAAAGGAAGTTAGGAACTTTGTATTAGTATTTGTAATCTTTCTGATGTTTATATAAAAGAACTATTACGTATGAATTTGGTTTTATTAGTGAATCATCGAGGCTGAAAGAACTCAAAACTATCCACAACATGATAAAGAGGAAATAAGTCAGGTACAAAACAATATTAATAACAGGTGGAAACACATCGCTTATTCAATATCTACATATCATACACACATTCTCATTCTGTAAGCAAACAAATCACTAAAATCAGTTGCAGAATACTATAATTGATACCACCAGTAGTCCAACTAATACATCTTACATAAGCCTTTTTGTTCTTTCCAACTGCTTCAGCTGATAAAACTCCTTAAAAACTGTAAAGAAAATTGGAAGAATTAATCTTGTAACTGAGGAGTGGTTAAAACAAAAATATAGTCATTCTTCCATGGCACAGCTAATACTATTTTTTGTTGCTTATTCTTTTACTCCTAGTCCGTATTAAGTGAATTTAATATAAGAAGCTAATTGATTTGGGGTGTGGGACTAAAACGTATTCATGATCTGCGTGAGTCGAGAGCAACTATTAGCACATTTAGACTTCAGTTCGCATTTAATCAACCACATACCTGATAATCAGTTCGAGACAAAGTACAAGAGCATTGTTGATCTACTTGTGGATGAAGACCTGGAAATCAGAATTTCCTATCTCATCAACTTGCATATTCTTGATCTCCAAGGCTGACTCAGCGAGTGATTCTTCCTTACATGACTTTATCTCAATGGACTTTAGAGACGTCATGTATCCAAAGCAAGAAGGGATCATCCTAAGATATTGACATCTTCTTAACACCAAATGCTCAAGGTATGGGAAAGCATCATCTGAAACATCCCATACAGAAAAAGAAAGATCTTGCAGTTTCAAGAATTTGAGGTGAGGGAAATGCCCATCGGTCACTTTCCATACTTGGGAACTAATGGAAACGTTTAGCAGTTTGAGTACCACAAGTCGGGGGAGGATTGCAACCTGATCAAGTCCAGATACGCAACCATTGGATAGTGTTAATTTCTTGAGACTTGGTGGCAAGTTCAGCTCAGTGGCCCATGTCCCCGAACGACCCCAAGAAAACTTGAGCATTTCAAGATTGTTAAATGCAGGGAATAAGCCATGACATGACAAAACTTCACATCTCAGTTTTTGAAGATTTGGTGTCTTTGCAAAAATCCTGTCTGCATCCTCCACACAAGAAAACCATGTAGAGGAAAGAGTTCTCAATCCATCCATTTCTCGGTGAGCATTATTTATATTGAAAATAGCACGGTTGTATACATGCAAATGTTGCAACTTGACCATCTTCCAAATGGTGTCTGGTAAAGTTACTCGTCCTCCAAGTCCTTTAACTATTAAAGTTTCAAGGTTCCAAAGATTGTCCGAGAATGTCAATGAAGAATCTTCAGCAACTTTAACAGCAACATATCTCAAGCAGGTTAACGCTTCTGGGAAAGAATCAATTACAGTGAATTCTAAATCTAGCACCCACAGGAACTTGAAACTGTTAAAAGTGTGTGATGCATAGCGTATTGAAGATAATCCATTTTTTCCTCCCTTCATCAAGTGGAAAGATTGTACATCTGAATAAATCGAACTCCATTCTGCAAGATTATCAACTTGAAATTGAAGGCATAAGCGTCGTTGAATGCTATGCTTCTGATAGGAAGTAGAAGATAGATTCATATTAGCATTGTCCCTGTTAATAGAGAAATTAATATGATCAGAATACATTTAAAAGATAAAATTGATTCAACGAATTAAAATTTTAGATTGTATTACCCGTCTATGCATTGTAGAAAGTTCTCCACCTTGGCTTTCTTTTTACAAAACTCAAGCAACAAGTCATGAATGCGACATGTCTTGGTCTTACCATCGGAACTTTTCTTGGAAACCATCACAAGGTTTCTTCCTATAAGGTTCTTTAAGTAATTTTCTGCTATATCTTCGGAAAGCTTCTCTGTATGAGTTTTTACCAAACCTTCTGCTGTCCACAACCATGTTAACTTTGATACCTTTATCTCTTCATCTTCCGAAAATACTCCAAAATACAAAAAGCAAGGTTTCAAATGAAATGGTAAATCTTGGTAACTAAGACTTATTATATCCTGTGACTTAGCCTGGATATGTGGACCTAAATTTATTGCAACTTGTTCCCAACAATGTTCTTCCTTCTCCATCGTTTCGAGAATACCTGCTACCAGGACAACTGAAAGAGGTAGCCCACCACACTTTTGTGCTATCTTTTGGCCAACATCTTCTAAGACTACAGGGCAACATTTTTTGTTGAACACTTTATTCTTCAATAGCATCCAACTTTCTTCTAGAGTAAATTTTCGAAGAAAATGAGGATCACTAACGAGTTTAGCATGGTAGGCAACATGATCATGGCGAGTTGTCAGGATAAGTCTACTTCCATTATTGGCATCATAGAAGCATGGCATTAGTTCATCACATGCAGTAGTTTCCCAGACATCATCAATGAGGATAAGGTACCTCTGACCAAATAGAAGTTTACGCAACTTATCTGCTAATTCATTCTCTGGTAGTTTATCACTGATGACTATATCCTTCTTAACACTCCGAAGAATGGTTAATAACAAGTCTTTACGTGTATATACTTGAGATACACAACATTGTGCACGGACATCAAAATGAGATACAACTAACTGATCAAGAAATAGCTTGTTAGCAAGAGTTGTCTTACCCAATCCGGCCATTCCAACAATTGAGATAAGATCCAATTCTGATGATCCTCTGATTAGCTTCCCCTTTAGTGTTTGCACTACCTCATCAAAACCCACCATTTCTTCCCTTGTACTTGTAATCCGAGCAAGTTGTGACGTATGAGCACTGACAACATCAGTGGTACTATGCAATACCAAGTCAGCAACTTTCTTTTCATCACGATTCTTCATTACCTCCTTCATGAGTAGTGTAATCTCCTCTATGATATCTCCAATCCAGAGAACAAGGCACCACTGAGGGATATCATTATTTATGCAGCTTACAACCAAATGATACACCTCATATGCTATAGCAATCGCCTGCATTGAAAAATACTGGAATGATCCATTGTGATGCTTCTGAAAGTGCTCCAATTGCTGCTGAATTGTCCAAAGTTGGCTCTTTATAGAAGAAAGTGAGTCTGAATAGAGGCTTAGATACTCCCTCAGGTGGTCTAAAATGATATCAATAGATCCCAGTCCATCAATCTTAGGTAATTTGGAGTGAAATGACTTCCGAGTGATGAGGTAGATCAGTGCTTGTATACTCGGAATATCGCCTGAGAAATCAAGAACTGGTACTTGATTTGGCTCCCCAACAGCCGTGGCTTCCTTCTCCTCCACGCTGTCATACAACGAGTAAACTAGAAGCCCTGCATCAATAATTGCGGTATCAAGATCATTAAAGGCCTCTCTTGGTAGATTGATGAGATTGTCTCTCAAGAATTTGAGCATTGGCATTTGATCCTTGAAAGTAACGGGTAGCACTTTCAAACGGTGTATGAGAGTCTCCACAAAGCCATATTTATAATCAGAAACATGCTCAGCTTCGATATTAGGATTGCATCCTGATTTTAGAGCTTGCAGGACATCAACATATATCTTGCGGACACATGGTTGAATAGGCTGAATCCTCTTCTGGAAGTCGGAAAATGAAGCATTCATTTTAGCTGAAGCCAAGTTTTTTTCTTTCCAATGGTTTGGTAAATTCAACCAAGCAATCATTGCTGCATGACCAGCCACAACTAAAACATGAGTCAAGAAAGTACGTTGGCTTTGAAGATCCAATTCATCCGAGCATATTCTATCTGAAATAAAGTAGACAAAATTTCTCAATAACTTTAACTCCTTTACAACCTCTTCCATTGGCTGTTTGCTTGAGTGAGGAACTAAGTCAATATAAGGATGACAAATCTCTGATAAACCACTGAGATTCCTTACAACGGTATCAATGAATTTCTTTGCAAATTCAGGAGTAGCAACGATGGAGGAAAGTGGTAGTGCAGATGCTTCAGGGAAGGAGTATTTATCTCTGATTTCCAACTTAGTCTCACAAAAGTGTTCTTCCAACTTAAAGAACACGGATGCAACATCACCGGGATAGTTGATTCTTTTGACTTCAACTTCAGTATAAGAAAAGACGACTTGAACTTTCTGTGTAGCATACCAACATAGAGTTGTGAAGCTCTGCAAACTGAGAAACATATCTAGGAATTTGAGATTCATATAAATGATCTCAATTAGATTCTTCGGTTCTTTATTTCTCGGGAGGCTGGAATCCCATTCATTGGCAAGATTTTCTAAATAAGAAAGGTCATAATCTTTCCCTATAGACAAATATTCATATGAAGAAGTAGAAGACATCACCTCTCTTTTTACAAGTTTCTGATCACACTTAGAAATTGTAACAATCTATGTCTAGACAGTTTTTCGAAATAATATTACAGATAAGGTGAAAAATATCTATGGCCAAACACACACATATTCAATGTTGATTGCTACACTTTGAAAACATTCATAGTTTCTTGGCAGGTATTGGGGTCTTAATTCTGGTGGTTAGGATAGTTAATGTGGGTTGGTGTTGTTGATAAGACTCTTAAATGGGAGTAGTTCTTGTGGAGTCAAGTGTGCAACATTTTCTTAGGGATGTTGATGTAACAATACTTAGGTCATATACCAACAAGGGACGTACTAGTGGAGTGAGATGTACTCCTTCATCCTTAACCAGATGTTTTGGGTTCGAGTCAGTTGCCTTTGTTAGGGAGCGGTTTCCCCCAAATGTGAGATTTTCCGATGCGAATCTGCATTTAGTCTGACTCCAATGTGATTAACGAAAACCGGATGAAAACCAAAAAAAAAAAGCTACGCGACAGTGCTTGATGTATATTTTTTGTTTTGTAATATATTGGTGTAGTATATTAGAGTTGAAGAATTTTTGGTTATACTATTTGTATTGCATATAATGGTCAAAAACCACACCTAAGCTATCACTATTTTGCGAGTTTCACATCTCAATTAACGTATTAGTCTACGTTAAAGCTCAAATTTATTGGGTCCATTGGTGACAATCTAGAAAAAGTTACTCATTATTTTTGAAAGATGGACGTTGCTTTTTTGTTTTTGGAGTTATTACGCCTTGAAATAGAAATTCAGGATTATCTTGATTTTTTTTCATTTGCATTAGTCCATGAATTTTTTGAAAAATGTGTAACCGATACTACTCTTTGATGTTTTCTTAGTTGCTATTATTGAACTATTTCATTAAAGAAAAAAATTAATAAAAGAAGAGTTTGTTTGCTATGCTGATAAATCATAATATATATCATTATTGGACTCATTTAATCTTTGTTAGCATCTGATCATACCATTTTAAATCCACAAATTCCTTCAATCCAGCATTTGAAGATCTACAAGTTTTACAAACACTGATAATGTTTACGAGCCATCTTCCAAGCCGTTAAGGCCACAAATTCCTTTAATCCAGCATTTTCAAGAGCATACCATAACTCTCTACAAGTTTTACAAACCGTGATAACGTTTACAAGCCATCTTCTTGCAAAGAAAATCTAAATGTTTTCATGCCTCAGTCAGCACAAATATTTCATTATCAGGAGTTCCTTATGCCAATACACGAACATCTTCATCGATGAACCGTTGTAGACAGAGGATGGTCAGATCAAAGAATATTTTCTGTTGCCACCGGGTGAATTTCCCAGATTTTTCTGCCATATAGACATTGCTGGAGCAACCGTTGCTACCAATGTTTGAAAACAGCAGTACCATTAATAAGACCGTTAGGCGAAGGACATGCACAAATGGACGGGGGATCTTCATGGAAGCCGTGCAACAACTGGTGAATGTATTAAAATTGAGGAGATTGGCAATCCAGTGATAGTATCTAAGTAATGCTCAACTCGAGAAATTGAAAAAACACAACTAAAAAATGTATTGCAGGTGGTTGAAGCAAGTATATAGGTTTCTTGAAACTCATTTGAATTGAGTACATTGGAGTATTAAACATATTAAAATGATGTCCAGTTTTATAAGTGTCATTATGATTTTGTCATTTTTCCATTAAAATGATCAAGTTCAAGATTTTAGATAACCTTGCAAAGAAATCATTTGGTGTGTAGTGAATGTGGTTAACTATACTTCTTGAAGTGGTTCTTTGAAAAATAACTTGACTATTATACAAGATTTCATTTCTCTTGTGGAACTGCTACTTTTTACTACGTATTTTGCTACTTTAATCATCTTTTAAACGTGAAAGTTCTTGATTGACCATCAATACGATGTGTCATGACATTATCATCCTATAAGGAAAAAAAAAACTTGCTCTCGTTTTGACATAAGAAAAAAAAGCCCTTTTTAAGTTTTGGACTCTAATTTATTTATAGTTGAGCCTCCGTCGATTTCAATATAACTGTGTTCAAACATAACATTTGACCCCTTAATTAATGTTAAAAGATACGTGTTCTATGAGGATAAAATCCCCTATGTATAATGTGTATGTATACTATGAGAATATGTGTATAATATGTCTGCATTTTCTTCATTAAAATACTCAAACGTTCATCACGAATATTCACAAATATGTGTATAATACTTTAGAGAAATTATTAATCAACCAAATATTAATTTAGTGAGATTTTACCGTATGAGCGCAAAATTAACCGTCCTCTTTCATTATTATAGAGGGAAAAAAATAATTTTTCGCTAAATTTTATTTCTTTCTTTTCTCATCTTTTAAGGCTTAACATCTTCTTGTTTTTTTAAAAAAAAAAAGAAAAACAGTATGAACATCCCTTGATTTGGTTCTTTATAAAAGTAAAAGACATAGAATTACTAGGAGCGTTTGAAGAATGTTAATTCATATATTTTTTTCTTTTATTTTCAAAATATACTTTAACTTCAATATGTATCAACAAAAACATTTTCTATATATTCCTCTTTTGAACATGGTTCTTGCTCTTTCATAAATGATTTGAAAAAATTACAAGGCTGGTAAACTTGAAAAAGGATGCTATGAAGAGTGAAAAAGGCTGTATGTTTCTTTTTTCTTTTCTTTTTTGCAGTCTTCAATTTATCTAATTTTTATCTTTCTTATCTCCTTTTTGACCAATTTTTTTTAAAAAAAAAAAATGCCAAGGTTTTACGAAGGATTGTTTTGTTGAAAAAATACTTGTACTTTTAATATTTAGGTATGAGCTAAAGTTAAGGTGATATAAGGTTACCAACATGGATTATGACATAGTGATAGAAACTGTTCATCCTTAATTAAAATTTACGAATTTAAATTTTGAATATAAAAAAATCTTATTAAGAGTGTCACCCTTAAAATGAATTATGCAGTGCACAATTTAAATTTAATTTAGACTTAACCTTTTAGCTAATGTTTTTAAGGGGTATACAAAGACAAACCTATCAAACAAAATAGTTAGGAGTAATTAAATGAGAATGTTGCTAATCCTTTGGAAAGAGGTGAGGTGGACAAAAGGTTTAATTTAATGAAGTGATTAATGATTATAACAACCATATTAGTGATTTAATCATTGGAAGACAAAGGAACCCTACTCCAACTCTATCAAGATCATATCCTATAATTACTTTCCCAAAAGCCAAGGTATAAAGCAAAGAGTACTGTCCTAAATTACTCCCACTACTATATATATTTCTTTTTTCTCCATTTTTGCAAATTGAAAAAAAAAATCTACTTTAATTTATGTTGGTGGATTCATACCTACTTTTCCACATTTCACATTATGATGATTATTTTCTGCTTTTTATGCCACCAATGCTTATAACAAATATGACCACCTTCACTTTTATTCTCAAAATCATTAATATAAAAATGAAGACCAGATCATAAATAGTATACGGCGATTATTAACACATATCCTCCTCGATTTCAGCAACTTTGTTCTAATCTCAACTTCGTTTATTTTTACGTGTTCATTCGGTATATTTTTAAAAACAATAATAATTGATATAGATGTTTCATTACAATATTCTTATTAATTGATGTTCAATTTTTTTAAGAAATAAATCAGAAGTGAGTAATTGATATTAAGGAAAAAATATATTTTCTCTTGATATACTAATTAAAGGAGAAGTAAAAGTGAAGATATATTTTTAATATGATGAACAGGTAAATCTCTTGATATACTAATTAAAGGAGAAGAAAAAGTAAAGATATAATTTTAATATGATGAACAAGTAAAAGTGAATCGATAGAATACCATAATAATTCTTTTGTTTCAAATTATCTTTCTTAAAATAATCTTTTCAAATTATTTGTCATTTTAAAAGTTTAAAACAAAACTAGTTATATATTTTTCCCATTGTATCCTTAAAAGTACTTCCTTCCTTCCATTTTTACTTGTCGAGTTATACAAACATAATTGTCCCAATTTTATTTTGTATTTATTTATCTTTGTTATATGTACTATTTATTCTTCAACATTTAAAAACTATAGTACTCAATAGAGATGATATTTTTAACCAAAAAAAATGATATTTTAAAATTATTCTTTTATTTATTGTTTTGTAAGCAGCTAAGTCAAACATAAACAAACAAAAATAAATGGAAAGAATGATTATTTTTAAAGAATATAAACATCTTATATTGGAAAAGAGATCATATCTTACGAATAAAACTAAAAATAAGACAATCAAATTTATTTTAATTATTATAATATATTTTTAGAGGGGTGTGTGAAAGATGAAACGAAAATTTGAGCCAAAGGGAGTATAGCTAGTATAATGTATAGTACAAAATATAATCTCTTATTTTCGACACAAATCCCAATTAGATATCATTTTGCTTTTTCCCCGTCCAAGTTATTTGACACAACTAAAGTTATACTTTAATTCATTATTTCCTATTATTTTGAGTTTATGTTTTCACACTTGTAGTATACATATATATTTACACTATCAATTGAATTTACCCACAATATATATAGCATGTAATTTTATTATATATTATTAAGTCCAATATGATTAGGTGAAAAGTACAGTAATAATATGAAAAACATTTATTTATGCCATAATCATATTAATTATAACTTTAACTCCAAATTTTTTCCATGTTTTGAAAAGTCGAAAGTTTTAAGGAACATGATCTAACGTGTGTTTAACCTTTCAGAAAAGATGACAATGATGCTACACTTGTAAACCTAGACCACTGTTGGGAAGTAGAAGATTGATGTACATTCATCATTCAGCATGTAGAAAATTTTTGAGACATCCAAAATAATTAGATGTGGGGAAAAAATGAAGGAATTGTCATGAAAATCAATGATAACAATAATTACTAACACGCATCGATATGAGCTCTGAGCTCTGGTGAATTACTTCATTCTAAATTAGAGATTTTGAATTTCGAATCCTATATAATTTAAGTGGAACTCTTATATATATACTCCTAACATCAAGTGGAAAACTAAAATAAAAAGCCCACACTCGTGTTTAAGCTTCTTTTTTCAGTTTTAGTAGTAATGTTGATAGTAAATTTGGCTCATACCGTTTATATGTGTAAAGCAATGTATCATTTTTCATATATCAATTTATATAACACGAATTGAATATCAAGAGTTGAATTTCTTAGTTTTGATTATAAATTTGCCTACAAGGTTTGAGTAGCTGAAGTGTGAATACCATCACGACTTAAATCGTGACACGTCTTAAATTCATAAAATTCAAATTTTTAATTTTATGGTTTTCATCCAAATCATGAGAAGTTTATAATCTCATGATTAGTGTGTCAATCAACCTAGCAGTATTGAAAAAGTACAATAAAATATATAACTAAACAAATTCAGGCATGTAAGGTTCTATACTGACTAAACTGACATAGCAGTGTATTGATAGCAATCTCTCCTGCATCAGAAGACATAATGCAGTATAATAAAACAATAAAATGTTTGATAAAAGAATGAAATAAAATAAAAACAATAAAGTGAAAGTAGCTGAGTCATGTTGGAATAAGAGAGTAATTTTCATGGGGCCAAGTGAAAATTCAACAAATTAGTGAAGTATTCAAAGGAATGAAAGCCAAAATGTTGCTTTCTCTAATAACAAAGCAAAAACAAAATTAAAATATACACCCTTCCTTCTTGCAGTAAAGGACAACAAGAATATCTTTAGTTGTCTCTCTTTAATAAAGAAAAAGTACCACTTTTTTTTTAATTCAAAAATCCCCTCAAACAAAACCAAGAATATATCTAACCTATTGGAATGCAATCATCCCACATGTATGATTCTTAATGCATATTCCGTTTCATTTTATATGAGTTAATTTGATTTGATATAAATTTAAAAAAAAATAAAAATTTTTGAAATTTGTGGCTTAACAAATCACTTCATAATTAAAGATAAAATGGATGATTTAAAGTTAATTTGTTACTTAATGTAAAAACGCGTCATTCATTTTTAAACAAACTAAAAAGATAATAAGTTATATAAAATGAAGCGTAGCGAGTAGTTGTTTCTCCTAAGTCTCTTAGTTCCCTTGTTTCACTCAAGAAACAAACTTTTTATATATATTGAAATATTCCTATATGTATTGTCTTAGCTAATGCAGTTGTTCTCCATCTCCCATTTGCTTCTCCAACATCTTCCTTTGGTTTCACTCAAAGAACACAACCTTAGTCTTAAAACAAGTTCATATACCATTAGTCGAACTACTGAACTCAATCACTTGTTGTTGTTTACTCTACAATTTTCTATCAAGGCCCGTCCTACGTCCTACCTACCCTAACATAATCGTCACGACCCAAAATTATCAAGAAAATGGATCAATTGCAACCACAACAACCAGTTCAAGTTTATCCTAACAATCCAAACAATTTCCCTAACCAACCAAACAATATGCCAATGACTCAATCCTCTTCTTCTCATAACTCATCCAATGGTTCATTTGTGAGTGTTTTTGTTGTCCTAGCTATTGTTTTTGTCATATCTGTTATTGCTTGTGTTGTGGGACGTTTATGTAGCAAGAAAAGCAATGGAGCTAATAAGGTGAAGAAAAGTAGTCATGGTCAACCACAAAAACAAAAAGAGGGAAAACATAATAATAATAAGCACAATGAGTTTCATAATAAAAGAGGAGGAGGGGATATAGAATTTGGATTTGATAAGAAAATTGCAAGTTCTAAAGTGGCTGCAGCACATGGAGATAATCATTATAAGGGGTCTAAGCCTTATAAGAATACTAATGGAGGAGTTAGATTTTCTGATAATCATATTGATTTCAAGCTTGGTCCATGAAAATTAGTTGTGTTCATAGAGGAACTCTCTCTATGTACTAATTACTTTGGTAGTAGTTTTAATTTCATTTTGTTAAATTTTTAAGTTTTTTTTTTTTTATAACATGGAGGAAGGGGATAGAAAGGTAAAGGGATCGAGAATCGCAGATCTATTGTGTGAAAAACAAACTTTCATCGATATCACCAGACTATATGTTGTAAGGGTGATTACTCCTTTGTGTTTTTCTTTGTTGGTTAATTGTAGCTTTGGGCCTGCTTTTTATTTTATTTTTGTACTTATGCCTAATACAACATGATTGTTGTGATTGGGATTGTCAAAGTGTAGTATTTTCAGTTTATCATCAATTGGAATATATGGTTGGGGGTTCAAGAAAATCCAGAGTTGGTTTTTTTTTTTTCCATTTCATTTGTTACTCTATGCCTAATCTCAGTGTCTCCAAAATGATCAATATTTACTGTATGCATATTTTGTAAACTAGATGGTCTAAAGGTATTAAACTTGCATAAATATAACATTCGTCCATCTAGTTTTACAAACATGACCAAAGTATACATTATCTATATACTTTGGTTGTATATGCTATCTATAGTATGTATATATTATATATTTTTACACTTAAGTATACAAAGACAGTGTACATATTTTCAAAGGCATTAATTAGACTATAATCTTCTCAAATATTTATTCATATTTGTTATGTTCAAGCTAAATTTTTAGTTCAGAACTTCAAAATCTATCCTCGAAAAATGATAAAACAAACAGACATCTTGATATATCTAAATTATAAGATTTATTAGATTAACAATATATATGATTCATTTAAGAATTTTTTTTTTTTATTCTTAAAGCTCAAACACCCGGCCTTTAATAAGGAAAAAAGAAATCACCTATTCCGATATTGCTTTGAATTTTAGGTCATGCATCTTTTATCGGAAATGCACATATTTTCAAATCTTAGGCACCAAATAGTCTCATAAGAATTATTTTGATGTTTTGTGTCAAAATACAAAGTTACGTCTTGAATAATAAATAATAGTCCGGACAATAATGCTAATTTCTCATATCCACTATTATTGAACGACTTTTTACTTGTTTATTCATATAAAAAATAAATCAGGCTAAAAAATATATTGTTTGTTCGTATAAAAAATAAAAAACTAATCTAATTTCTTTCTTTTGTTGTTTATATACTTGGAAAACTAAAGAGAATAACCATTTGGTCATCTTACATTTTTACTACTCAAATTCACCTGATTATCAATTTATTATCTCATATAATTTTATTAACCCTTGATCCCCACCCCTTTTACCTCTTTCATGTGACTCTTTTAGGGTTCAATTTTCGAATTCAATTTGTCCATAAAGAAATTTAAAGAACTCTTATTATGTTTTTCATCTTTTCTGTTCATTTGATAAAAAATTATATCTCTAGCCTTATTTCTTTTGATTATGTAATACCTATTTTTCCCTCACAAAATATTTTTTTTTTAATCGTATTTTAAAAAGAAGAAAAAGGAAATATTAAGGTGTAAACTGTAAAAGATTAAGAGAATATGGTGAAAGGTAAAAATTGAAACATAAATTAGGGTGTAAAATGTAAAGAACCCGAAATACTCTTACGTAAGAAAAAAAGGGGAAAAATTGAAAGCACCTGAAATCGGAGTGCCACCGGAGATAATAACTCCCGGCGATTTCAGCAACGTTTCCGGTTCAAGCAGTTTGAGAAATCAGTTGCCGGAGAACGAACGGGGAGATTCATCGGAACCCTAGATCGAATCAGTGAGTTTCCGGATCCACTCCTTATTAATGATGATTCACTAGTTGTCTCAAAACGGTGACAGTATCTGTAGACTACAGTTGATAACTTATATTTCTGTCTTTCATATAATTTGAGCCTAAAAAGCTTCATTTTTTTTCTTTGTGAAGTATGCATTTGCTCATTGCACTTCGTGGAAAATCAAATAATTCTAGCTCCATTTGACTTGTGTAGATATGATGTCGAAATTCGTCGATGGTTTAGTATGTGGGGATTAAAAAGTGGAAGATGTTACATTGTATTTAAGTAGTGATAATAGTCATGAATTGCCTCAAAATATATGCTGTTGCTCTTCATTGATAAATTTGAATTTGTGTATTGTGAATTGGATGAAAAACTTGGCATTGAGTGGAAGTCTCTGACTTTTTTCTTCGTAGTGTTAGACAATGGAACTGTTACGAACAAACTGTCAGGTTGTCTTTCTTGGGACACTTAGGAACTGTTTTGGTTTAATGGTTTCCATGGGCTGTACTGAAATATGATACGGAGATATTGAGAGAGGAAAGAAGGAGGAAATTGATTATGTTTTATGTATCAGTAGGAAAGCAGAGAATGAATCTCATTAACCTGAATGAAAATGAATATAAACAGTATAAGCTTATATTGTAGCTACACTAACCGACTTACTTGCTAATGTGCGTAATGCTTTTTAACTACTCAATAACAAACTAACCGAATAATTAGTTACAGGCTGAACTTATTAAGTGACTCCACTGTTCTCAGGCTACAAGTTAGATCTGTAGATTTATAGGTACGTTCAATTAGAATCTTGATACGTGGAATTCCTTCTTACTAAAAAGCATTCTTACATTATGATTACAAATAAAACAATTTATTTATAAACTCCCTCCATTCATTTTTAGCTGTCACGTGCAGCCTATTAATGCAAGGGTGAGGGGAATTTATTCCCTTGCCATATACCTTACAAGGTGTGCGGTACATAATGCCTTATAAGGCGTGGTACAAGGTGTGGTGATCCTCACGCCTTACAATAAAAGTTAAACGTCTTCCATTAATTTTTATTGTAAGGTATGGTGTCCCTCACACGGTTACTCCTTTGGTTTCTTTTCATTTCTGTTGCCCTTCTGGAAATTTTGATTAAAAAAAGGGTTGCCCTTTAGGCTCCGGACTCTTATTAAATCCTTTCATGACTATTGTGAGCAGAAAATGTGAGAGAGGATCCCCGTGTCTGAGACCCCTTTCAGAAAGAAAAAAAAACTTACATGTTCTCCATTCACCAAAATAGAGAACTTGATAGTTTTGATACAAAAACTAATTAATTTCAGCCACCTCTCTCCAATTTACATGATTTCAATTAGCACAAATGATTAGTTGCTCATCATATCTTAGTCCGATTCTCTTTACAGTCTGGGGAGATGGAATTCTTGTCTGTCATGCAATATAATAGAAAAAGTGAGAGAACTTCAAAACATTGTGTATTGACATATATGCTCACAACCTAGAGAAGAGTGAACCGTTATCATCTTTCATAAAGTCTGATCAATGTATATTTTCATTCATGTGCTTTATTTACTTTCATGATATTATTCCTTTTTCATGAAAACTGTCCAACTGTTTCTCTGATAGGTTAAATCTCTGTTGCATTAGGAGCCAAGTCATGCACCACTATACTAATTATGAAATGGTAGAGAATATCCACTTCCAGATTTAGCAAGGCAAAGCTAATGTATTATGAGTTCTGACCTTCAACATAATAACCTGTTCGATTATCTGATTTGCATAGATATGAAGGATATTATCTATGATGGTAAGATATGGAGGAAGTTTTGTATGGTAGTATGGTTGAAGTTTGCTTTGGTTCAAGACATAAACTCTCCTAAGTGTTTATGGACATTCTATCTCGTCTCCTAAGTGATTATGGATACTCTATCTCTTCTCCCGAGTGTTTTTGGACATCCTTTGTTTTCTTTTACCTCATATTTTGGTCAAAGTACTGGTCATGTTTGAACAGATTAATTTTTTTTTTTTTTTTGTGAAATCATGCAATTCTATTGAAGTCGTACTAACAAAGTAGTGAAGTACTGATATATTTGAACAGAATGAAGAAAAATATTCACTTGTTTTTTTCCTTCCTATATTTCCTTTTTGTATCTAATTCTTGTGTACTATGTATAGATTTGCAGTAGCACCATGGCTAAATCCGGAGCAGATGAGAAGATTCTCAGCTACAACGATGTCGTTCTTCGGCGATCAGATTTGGACATTCTCAATGGTCCTAATTATCTCAATGACCGCATCATTGAGTTCTATTTTAGCTATCTCAGCTCACTCTTTCCATCTGACGACATATTACTGGTACCACCTTCTATTGCTTTCTGGATTAAAGAGTGTCCTGATCCTGAAAGCCTGAAGGATTTCATGGAACCACTTCATCTTTCTGGAAGGAAGTTGATTCTCTTACCTATAAACGATAATTCTGACGTGTGCATGGCTGAAGGTGGGAGTCATTGGAGCTTACTGGTTTTTGATAGGAACTCCAATGTATTTGTACATCATGACAGCAGCTCCGGGTGCATGAATGAGTATCATGCCAAACAAGTATACAAGGCTACTCTTCCCTATATATCATCCAATGCCACTTATAAAGAGTGTCCAAACATGCCAAAGCAAGTCAATGGTTATGATTGTGGCGTGTATGTCTTAGCTATTGCAAGAGTCATCTGTCAGTGGTATGCAGGCAGTGGAACTCAAGATGCAGATACTCTGTGGTTCTCCCATTTAGAACAGGTCAGTCCAAGTGCTGTTTCTGTGATGCGTAATGATATTCTTGTGCTAATAAAAGGTCTGATGGCTTCACCCAAGACTGTGGCGTGATGCTGAATGATGTGAGTGAAAACCGTGCAACAAGTTAAAAATCCAGCAGAGATCCAAAAAACTAGGTGAGGTCGAAATTCCAGCAGTGACAAATGTGAAGTTTGGTAGTCAGTTATCTCACAATTTTGTTGGACTTCAGGAAAGATTTGCTATTTCAAAAGAAAGCTAATGGGAAAAACTAGGAATATAGTATCTCCATTTTAATAAAATAATATCTTCATTGTTGAAAAGACAAAGTGGTGTAATCTATATTAGATGAGACATCCTTGGTTTTGATCAAGCCTTGGTGCACCTTCTCCCTAATTAAGTGTCAATCTATCTCTATTTGCTTCGTTTGTTCATGAAATACAGGATTTCCAATGATTTTGATGTCTGCATTGCTGTCACAATAAACTAAAACTGCCCCTGTATCTTGATGTCAAGTTCTTTGATCAAACTTTTAACCCAAACAACATGTTGTCTTGTAGTGAAACATGTTATATATTAATCCTAAAACAGAACACACATGATGTTTCTCTCAAAATAAAAGTTTTAAGGTAAACATTTACATACATAAAGAGACAAAATACTGTATGATTGATGATCAAGAATTCCTACTTGAATTCAAACATTCATATACAAACTGATTCAATCAAAAACTCTACTTAAAAGAAAAGGAAACAATAGCAAATACTACAAATCATTCCCAAGAATTGAACAACTTGTAAAGTCACTCTCTAAAGCTTGATCATCTTCATTAGGATACTGTCATCCAACTCATGATTATCATCAAAAACAAATACGCGCATACGAACGCGTAAGATGGTTTTTTATGATCTATTTCTTTATGTTGCTTCCTGTCCTGTTCCTGTTCTTGTTGTTCTTGTTGTATAAGTTTCATCATCTCTTTGTAAAATTTCCAAGTAATCAAGATATGTATAACTTGAAAAAATATAGATGGAAGAAAAAATATTATCCTATCTAACCAAAAATGATGCCATGTCCTATGTGTGACATGTAAAGTAGGAATTGCCCATGCTACAACAATTATGCCAACCATTGTGGCTTTTCTTGCTTGTACATCTTTTATTTCTTCCATTTCCTCTACTTGCATATTATCACCAATTTTTTCCATTTTTTTTTTGTAGGTTGATAATATAATGCCCTCTTTTCCCTCTTGTGAGTTTTCTTTTTTCAATTTCTTTATGGAGGGGGAAGGGAGTGAGGGCAAGAAGCAAGGAGGATGGGAGTTTTGTCTTTGATGTTGATGGAAATGAAAACTAAATTTGATAAAGAGAAAAAAAGATTTTTGATGGGGCTAAAAGAGATTGTTTTGGATGGTCAAGAGATAAACTCTCTCATTCATTATTAGTTTTAATGTGATGGATAAGATGAAATTTCTCAATTTCTCTATCTTTAGTTTGTTAGATAGCTTATTACTTGTTCCTTTTTATTTATGTCTTTTTCATTTTGCTTTTAGAATTCAAATTAATTAATGGTAGTGCTAACCATTAACTTCTTTATTTGGCATTAAAAAAATAAAATTTGAGGTACCTAAATAGGGTTAGGTGGGTTTGTGACTTTAACATTTTACCAACTCTATTTTCTAAATTTTAGTATTACTGCAAGAGATCGAGATATAGACGATCTACTTTAATGCAAAACATTTTAATATTTTAAATAAATAATTGACAATTTCACCTTTTGATTTTTTTTTTCCAATGTGGATATTATTCTCAGCATCAAATTGACAACTCTTACAATTTGATTTGAACACATGCAAATGGTACTATACATACGTTCTAAACAAGCACAGTTGTATAACTTACTGACCGTACAAATTCCCAATGATTCTTTCCAATAAAAGTTAAAAATTTGTAACAAAATATATAAAAACTAGAAACTAGAAAGAGAGAGAAAGTAAAACTTTGTACTATCTTCAAAAGAGAAGAATACTAGTAGAAAAAAATGGCATCTTTTATGTACAAATTATTAAGTACAAAAACAAACACACCTACTTTTTCTTTATTCTTACTCCCCCTATGGCTTTTTCTAGCAAAAACATATAGCTCTATTAGTCCCTAAATGTCCATTGTTAAGAGACAAAAATAGAATAAAATTAAAGTTACTTAAATTATTTGATTATATGAATAATCAAGATATATATAACTTGAAAAGGACATGAATATGTCTTTTTTTCCAAATGGAAATAACATAGATGAGATATCAAACTTTTGACGGATAATATAGATAAAAGAATTACAAAGTTCGAGTTAATATTTGAGCTTATTTCCTAAATTATTTGATTATAGAGTTGATAAAATTTATATTTTAAAAGCAATTCACACAGTTTCAATTATTTTAAAAGGACAGAGTAGTTTCATGACTTTGTTACAGTAATACCTAAAATTAATCGGGATGTTTTAAGTGTCGATGTCTTGTAGCTAGAGAATGAGACTACTTGTTAATTAATCAAAAGTCTCAACTTCGGGTGTTGAATATTAGAAATCCCTAATAGGGAGCGTTTCAACCTATCCAACACGAGTTTAAATTAATCGGAACTATTTTTCAGTTGAAAATATTCTAAAAATGAGAATGCAACTGTGGAACTCTTAAGAGTCTTCGGTCAAACATTTACCCAAGGTACTATTCTGTCTATATGTTACAGAGAGGGTCCATCAGAAGCCTCTGACAAAGATTGTTGTGCTGATTATTGGATAGTGGATACCCCATCTCACATAAAAGAAAAAAAATTTGGTTATAACTGTCGTTTGCTTAAATAGAGAAAGCCATATTTCTGACTTGTCTTGTTTTTAGTATTCAAATTTCATGAAAATAACTCTAACTTACTATATTACTCATGGAAAAAGCATTAGAATGGTTAAGACCACTTGTTGATTCCAAAAATTGGGAATATTGTGTTGTTTGGAAGTTTGGTGATGACCCTTCAAGGTAAAAGTTTGATATGTCATACTCGAGATGAGGGTCTTTTGGAAACAACTTCTCTATCTCCACGAGTATTCACTTGTGGGATTTAAGTTAGTTACAATTCATGATATCTAAAATGCATAGAGTCGTTTCTGGCTCTGTCCATTCTTGAAAATTGAAACCTTTTGTCTATATGGTGTTTGAGTGTGTGTGTGTGTGACTTATTATGTGTTTGTGGTGTTTAGGTTTATAGAATGGATGGGGTGTTGCTGTTCTGGTGCAAATGGAGTTGATGTCAATGTTAAGAGAGAAAATGGAGGGAAACAGACATTTAGTTCTCTGTGTAGAGATATTCAAGTGCAGCATCCTATTAGAACAAAGGCTTGTGAGGCTTTAGCTCATTTTCCTCATTCTATTTCTCTTTATTCAGGGTATGTTTCTATTTTCCCTTTTTCCTAGATGTTGTGTTTTTGCTTTATCTAAAACAGTAGGTCTGCGTACACACCACTTGTGGGACTACATTGTGTATGTTGTTGTTGTACTTGAATTCGATTTATTTAAACATATATACTATAAGAAGGCATGACTTGGAGATGTGCGAAAACAGGATTCAGGCAGAGGTTGTAACATCAAATGAACCAAAGTGGATTAATCATGCTGAGATTTCCAATTCAAATTTGTCACATGTTAGTAAAACTCTGAAAGTTGAAGTCTATACTGAGCTCTCAAGATTAATCTGAGAGATGTTTTAAATTGAATTCTTCAACTCGTTGCAGGAATTAAAGGGTACCCTCGTATTGATCCCCGTTGCTGGTGGATTGGTTGAGCTTTACAATTCAAAGATGGTAACAATCATTCTCTATTCGATTTTAAGTTGATGTGATATGTGAGATAATGTAGTTCTCTTTCTGATAATGTTAGATGAGTTGTTTTGTTAATGTAGTAAATTGGCCATCAGTGTGCACTAAAGTGAAAAACTTAAACCATCTACTTTACATTAATTTGCATTGAACAGATATATAAAGATCAAAAGACGATTAATTTCATCATCAATCGGTTCAAACTTGGTTCAGAAGAAGCCAATAGTTCCGTAGCACAGAAAGAAGATCAAGTTCTTGATTTCTTTCCCTATGAGAAATCGAACTTTTGTGCTCCTCTCCTGCAATATGCCACAAGTTTTCCTTCAAGTGCACCTCATATTTCTCAAGTATCTGAGTCTAGTGCTAATCCCAGCATTCAAGGATCATCGACCGGTTCCATCCCTTCAAATGAACTTACATTGTGTCATTCACCTCCTGACCATTTATCGCGAAATGTACCATTAAGTCAATCTACTGAAGGGTATTTTGAGCACACAGAGCTTCAGTGCAGTGGAAACTTATCAAGAATGGAAGACACTATTTTTCCTTGGAAACAAGAAAACTATATAGTTGCAGGAGATATGTTCAGTATGGGTAAGAAAAGGCAAAAAGGACCTTATCAGTCGAAGAATCTTGTCACGGAGAGAAAACGAAGGAACAGAATCAAAGACGGTCTTTTTACACTTCGAGCTTTAGTTCCCAACATCACTAAGGTTGCTAATAAAGTTAGTCATCTTATATTTTACGTCCATATGTCGTTCAAAGTTTTGATACTATCCTTGCTTGATTTCTTTCAGATGGACAAAGTCGCAATACTAGGAGACGCGATTGACTATATAAATGAACTGCAAGAAAAAGTGAAGTTATACGAAATTGAGCTCAACAAAATAGAAGCGGAAGTTACCAACAATGAGAGTACTCCTGAAATGGTCCTATCAGACATGACTGAAATGTCCAAAGTTACCGGACAAACAAATGAGAAAACACAAATTTCAGTTAATACAACTGATAGAACGAGAATGGAGGTGCTGGACGTTGCTTGATTTCTTTCTATTGCTTTACAGGTGCCTTAGAGTCTCCTTGATATTTTGCATCGCAGGTGGAAGTGAATCAAATTGGTGCAAGAGAGTTCTTGTTGAAGGTCTCTGGATCACGTAAACCTGGTGGATTTACGCAGTTGATGGAGGCCATGAATTACTTAGGACTTGAGCTAGTAAATGTGAGTTGTACCACGTCTGGAGGGGAGATCGTGAGCGTTTACATAGTAGAGGTGAATTTCAATCTTTTCTTATGCTATAGTCTGTGTTAATATTTCAAAAAAGTTGTTCTACTCATGTCATGTCGGATCCTCCAAAAAAATAAAACTAACATAACATTTGGAGGATCCAACATGAATGTTTACCATGCTTTTTGACATCTACTTGCTTCTTGCAGGCAAATGTAGACAGATTTATTGATGCACAGAAACTGAGATCTTCACTAATTGAGCTAACAAGTTGAACACATATATCTTTTCTTGAGTCATATATTAACTGTTTAGTTTGTCAATCATTTGACTTAGTTATTAGCTACTCAGCTTGCAGAGACCAATCAATTGACTATGTATAAAGATAGTGACTGATCTCAACTTGTTGTGAACTTATAAAATCTAGGATTTATGAGTCTTCGGTTGTCCAAAGAATCTCATGTTAATTTTAATCAATATTTTCATCTACGTTCACACTTAACCATCATTATTAATACTCCCCGTTCTAATTTATGTGTCAATATTTGTTATGTTTACCAAATTGTCCCTTATTAAGTTAACTTTTCTTAATAATTAAGTGTTAAAGTCAGGCAAAGCAGTTAGGCTTCTAGTCAAATAAAAACCATCCAAAAGAAGACAAAGTTCTTGTTTGACAATTAAATTTCTTTTGACATTTAGGAAGACTTGATAACGTAAACTTAAACTAAACTTACTTTCGAAGTAATAAGCATGATTATTGAAAAGGATTAATTGTTCACGGGTAAGAAGTTGCATGCACATGATATTTACGCTAAATTAAAAAGTACATGACATGTGTTTATAAATTGAATAAAATACAAATACATACACAAGGAATATATCCCCTTTAGGCCTTTTTAACCTATAATATAAATATATAAAATTTACATTATTATTATAAAGGAGTTGATCCCAAGGAATATAATAGCAACTCCTGATCCAGAACAATCATTCATCTCGTTTTTACTTGCGTTATCAAATACATTTAATCGTAACTAACTCAAGTCTAACGAGTTAAACTGAGATTCATATTTTTGATTTTGTACATAAATTTAACTAAATTGTTTTCTCGATAAATAACTTCATCACTAAAATAGTCAATCTGTATTATAAGATATTTCAAACAATAACTTTGTAGAATTTTATAAGAAACAACGAACTTCAAAGTATATTTTCAAATTCAAATGAATCCCAAAGGAGATAAAGGCATATTTTATCGATTTTTTTGTGATATAATCATTGATTTTTTTTAATCCAGAAATTCCGAAAAGAAATGGTCGAAATTTTTCATGGACGTCCGTAAAGACCTTTTTAATGGAACCAATTTGTCCCGGCGGAAAATGGTGCATTTTCAAGTTAAAACGAGTCCCAAAGCAGGCGAAGTCAGATTTTACCAATTTTTGTGTGCTGCCTATGAATTTTTTTAGCCGGAAATCCCAAGACAAAATGACTGAAATTTTTTTATGGACGTCCGTAAGACCTTGAAAATGGAACCAATTCATCCCGCGAGGAAAAATGATGCATTTGCAAGTTCAAACGAGCTCCAAAGCAGGCAAGAGCAAATTTTACTAATTTTCGTGTGTTATAGTCCATGAATTTTTTTGATCTAGAAATCCCTAAACAAATTGGCCGAATATTTTCATGGACGTCCGTTAAGACCTTAGAAATGGAACCAGTTCATCCCAGGGAAAAAATGGTGCATTTTCAAGTTAAAACGAGCCCCAATATAGGCAAGGACATATTTTTATCAATTTTTGTGTGCTATAGCCCATTGATTTTTTTATCCAGAAATTTCAAAACAAAATGGCCGAATTTTTTCATGAATGTCGGTTAAGATCTTAGAAATGAATAAAGTTTAACCCGCTGGAAAAAATGATGCATTTTCAAGTTCAAACGAGCCCCAAAGTAGGAAAAGAAAATTATCGATTTTCATTTGCTATAACCCATTGATTTTTTTATTTGGAAATCCCAAAACTAAATGATCAAAATTTTTCATAGACGTCCGTTAAGACTTAAGAAATGAAATAAGTTAATCCCACAGAGAAAAATCATGTATTATTAATTTCAAACGAGTCATAAAACATGCAAATGCAGATTTTACCAATTTTCGTCTGCTATAGCCCATGAATTTATTTTGATCGTGAAATTTTGAAACAAAATGAACGAAATATTTCTTGTACGTCATTTGAGTACTTATAAATGGAATCAATTCATCCCGCAAGGAGAAATGATGCATTTTTAAGTTAAAAACAAGCCCCAAATTAGACAAAGATAAATTTAATCGATTTTTGTGTGCTATAGCTTATAGAATTTTTATCCGGAAATGCCAAAACAAAATGGCTTAAATTTTTTATGAATATCTGTTAAGACCTTAGAAGTAGAATCAGTTTGTCCCGCAGCTAAAAGTGGTGCATTTTCAAGTTCAAACGAGCCTAGAGTAGGTCAAGACTGATTTTACAATTTTTCATATGTCATAGCTCATGAATTTTTTATTTAAAAATCCCAAAATAAAATGGCCGTAAATTTTCATAGACGTTTGTTAAGACCTTAGAAATGGAATCAGTTCATCCCGTAGAAAAAAATGGTGAATTTTAATGTTAAAATGAGCCATAAAGCAGAAAAAAACTGATGTTACACTTTTTCGTGTGCTATAACCCATGAATTTTTTTCATTTAGAAATCCCAAAACAATATGGTCGTAAATTTCATGTAAGTTTGTTAAACCCTTAGAAATGGAACCAATTCATCTTATAGGGAAAAATTCTACATTTTTAAGTTTGAACGAGCCACAAAGCATTCAAAGAAAGATTTTTTTGATTTTTGTGTGTTATAGCCCATTAATTTTTTTTATTCGGAAGTCTAAAAATAAAATAACTGGAATATTTCATGGATGTCCGTTAAGACCTTAGAAATGAAACAAGTTCGTCCCGCGGAAAAATAATGTATTTTTAAGTTCAAACGAGCCCAAAGCAGGCAAAGACATATTTTTTTCGATTATCGTGTGCTATAACCCATGGATTTTTTTGATGCGAAAATTCCAAAACAAAATTGTTGAAATTTTTCATGAATGTACGTTAAGACAATAGAAATGAAACCAGTTCGTCATGGGAAAAACATGGTGCATTTTCAAGTTCAAACGAACCTCAGAGTAGGCGAATGCAAATTTTACTAATTTTCGTATGCTATAACCCATTGATTTTATTCGGAAATTCTTAAATAAAAAAATTAAAAATATTCATGGACGTCCGTTAAGACCTTAGAAATGAAAAAGTTCGTTCCGCGAAGAAAAGTCGTGCATATTCAAGTTCAATCGAGCCTCAAAGAATGCAAAGACAAATTTTAATAATTTTCGTGTGCTATAGCCCATTGATTTTTTTGAACAAAAAATCTCGAAACAAAATGGCTGATATATTTTCATAGAAGTCCGTTAAGACTTACGAAATGGAACAAGTTCGTCACGTGAAAAAAATGGTTCATTTTAACGTTCAAAACGAGCCCTAATATAGGCAAAGACATATTATATCGATTTTTTGTGCTATAGCTCATTAATTTTTTTTGATCTAGAAATCCCCTAAAAAAATAGCCGAATTTTTTCATGGATGTACGTTCAGACCTTCGAAATAGAAAACTTTTGTACCGCGGATAAAAATGGTGCATTTTTAAATTCAAACGAGGCTCAAAGTAGGCAAAGGTAAATTGTCGATTTTAATGTGCAATAACCCATTGATTTTTTTTAATTCGAAAATTCCAATCTAAATGGTCGAAATTTTTAATGGACGTCCTTTAAGACCTGAGGAATGGAATTTATTCATCATGAGGGGAAAAATCATGCATTATCAATTTCAAACGATCCACAGAGCATGCAAAGACAAATTTTACCAATTTTCGTATGCTATAACCCATGGATTTATTTTTATTGTGAAATCGTATAACAAAATGGCCGAAATTTTTCATATACGTCATTTGAGTACTTAGAAATGGAACCAGTTCGTCTAGCGGTGAGAAATAATGTATTTTTAAGTTCAAACAAGCCCTAAGGTAGGCAAAGGCAAATCTTATCAATTTTCATATGCTATAACCCATGAATTTTTTTAAATCTGAAAATGTTGAAACAAAATGACAGAAATTTTTCATTGACGTTTATTAAGACACATAAATGGAACTAGTTTGTCTCGTAGCTGAAAATGGTGCATTCTCAAGTTCAAAAGAGCCCTAAAACAGGTAAAGGTTGATTTTACATATTTTAGTGTGTTTTAGCCCATGAATTTTTTTATTTAGAGATCGAAAAAAATGGTCGTAACTTTTTATGGACGTTTGTTAAGACCTTAGAGATAGAACTAGTTCATCCCGCAGGAAAAAATGGTGTGTTTTAAAGTTTAAACGAGCCCCAAAGCACGCAAAGGCTGATTTTATAATTTTTCGTGTAATATAGACCATGATTTTTTTTTATATGAAAATCCCAAAAAAAATGACCGTAAATTTTCATGAATGACAATTAAGACCTTATAAATGGAACTAGTTCATCCCACAGGGAAAAATAGTGCATTTTCACGTTCAAACGAGCCATAAAGCAATCAAAGGATGTTTTTTTCGATTTTCGTGTGCTATAGCCATTGAATTATTTTTTTATCCAAAAATATAAAAAAAAATGGCTAAAATATTTAATGGACGTCCGTTAAGACCTTAGAAATTGAACCAGTTCATCCTGCGTGGATAAATAATGCATTTTCAAGTTCAAACGAGCTCCAAAACAGACAAAGGCAGATTTTTTCAATTTTCATATAATATAACCCATGTATTTTTTTATTCGAAAAATTACAAAACAAAATGACGGAAATTTTTCATGGATGTCTGTTAAGACATTAGAATGGAACCAGTTCGAAATGCAGGAAAATATGGTGCATTTTCAAGTTACAAAGGAAGATTTTTTCCGATTTTCGTGTGCTATAGCCCAGTAAATTTTTTTTATCCAGAAATCTAAAAAAAATGACCAAAATATTTCATGGAAGTCCGTTAAGACATTAGAAATGGAACCAATTCATCACACAGAAAAAATGGTGCATTTTAAAGTTCAAACGAGCCCAATACAAGCAAAGACATATTTTATCAATTTTCGTGTGTTATAACCCATGAATTTTTTTTTATCCAGAAATGTCGAAATAAAATGGCTGAAATTTTTCATGGACGTCTGTTAAAACCTTAGAAATGAAACATGTTTGTCCCGCAAATAAAAAAGGTGCATTTTCAAATTTAAACGAGCCCAATAGCAGGTAAATGCATATTTTACAATTTTTTGTGTGCTATAGCCCATGAAATTTTTTTATTTCGAAATCCCAAAATAAAATGGCCGTAAATTTTCATGGACGTTCGTGAAGACCTTATAAATGGAACCAGTTCATTCTACAAGGAAAAATGATGCATTTCAAGTTCAAAAAAGCCACAAAGCAGTCAAAGGGAGATTTTTTTGATTTCATGTGCTATAGGCAATGAATTTTTTATTATCTAGAAAATTTGAAACAAAATGAACAAAATTTTCATGGACGTCCGTTAAGACCTTAGAAATGGAACCAGCTCGTCCCGCGGGAAAAATGATGCAATTTCAAGTTCAAACGAGCCTCAAAGCATGAAAAGACAGATTTTAACGATTTTCATGTGCTATAGCCGATGATTTTTTTTTCAAACCAAAAATCCCGAAATAAAATGAATGATATTTTTCGTGGAAGTCCGTTAAAACCTTTGAAATGGAACCAGTTCGTAATGCGGAGAAAAGTGGTGCATTTTAAAGATCAAACAAGCCCCAATACTGTCAAAGACATATTTTATCGATTTTCGTGTGCTATAATTCATGAATTTTTTAATCCGAAAATCTCAAAACAAAACAACCGAATTTTTTCATTGAAGTCAGTTAAGAGCTTCAAAATTAAAAAAGTTTATTTCGCGGGAAAAAATGGTGCATTTTCACGTTCAAACGTGCCCCAAAGTAGATAAAGAAAATTATTGATCTTCATTTGCCTTAACCCATTGATTTTTTTATACGGAAATTCCAAAACTAAATAGCCAAATTTTTTTGTGGACGTCTATTAAGACCTTAGAAATGGAATCTGTTCATCCCGCGAGGAAAAATCATGCATTATCAAGTTCAAATGAGTCATAAAGCATGCAAAGATAGATTTTATCAATTTTTGTGTGCTATAACCCATGAATTTATTTTTATTGCGAAATCTTGAAACAAAATGGCCGAAAGTTTTCACGGACGTCATTAGAGAACTTAGAAATGAAACAAGTTCGTCCCGCGGGGAAAATATGCATTTCAAAGTTCAAACGAACCACAAAGTAGTTAAAGAATGATTTTTAAAATTTTTGTATGCTATAACCCATGAATTTTTTTTATCCGAAAATCTTGAAACAAAATTGTTGAAATTTTTCATGGACGTCTGTTAATACCTTAGAAATGGAACCAGTTCGTCCCGCGAGGAAAAATGAAATATTTTTCAAGTTCAAACAAGCCCCCAAGTAGGCAAAGACAATTTTTTTTATTTTCATTTGCTATAATCCATGGAGTTTTTTTATTCAAAATTTTTCAAACAAAATGACTGAAATTTTTCATAGGTATTCACTTAGATATTAGAAATGAAACCAGTTCGTTATGCGGGAAAAAGTTGTGAATTTTGAAGTTCAAACGAACTCCAAAGTAGAAAAATACAGATTTTACTAATTTTCGTGGGCTATAACCTATTACTTTTTTTATCTAGAAATTTCGAAATAAAATAACTGAAATTTTTAATGGACGTCCATTAAGACTTTAAAAATAGAAAAAGTTCATCCTGCGATGAAAAGTGATGCATATTTATGTTCAAACGAATATCAGAGCATGAAGAAGTAGATTTTAATGATTTTCGTGTTCTATAGCCCATGATTTTTTTAAAACCAGAAATGTCAAAACAAGATTAATATTTTTCATTGAAGTCAGTTAAGACCTTAAAAATGAAACCAGTTCGTTATGAGGAAAAAAATGTTGCATTTTAAAGTTCAAACGAGCCCAATACAGGCAAAGACATATTTTATCGATTTTCGTATGCTATAGCCAATGATTTTTTTGATTCGGGAATTCCAAAACAAAATGGCCTAATTTTTTCATGAATGTCAGTTAAGATCTTAGAAATGAAAAATGTTTTTCCCGCAGAAAAAATTGATGCATTTTCAAGTTTAAAATGAGTCTCAATGTAGGCAAAGAAAATTACCGATTTTGATTTTTTATAACCCATTGATTTTTTTTATCTGGAAATCCCAAAACTAAATAGTTGAAATTTTTCATGGACGTACATTGAGACCTTAAAAATGGATCCAGTTCATCCCGCAGAGAAAAATCGATTTCAAACAAGTCATAAAGCATGCAAAGGTAGATTTTATCAATTTTCGTGTGTTATAGCCCATAAATTTATTTTGATCGTGAAATCTTGTAACAAAATGACCAATATTTTTCATGTACATCATTTGAGTACTTAGAAATGGAAACAATTTATCCTGGGGAAGAAATGATGCATTTTAAAGTTCAAACATGCCCAAAAGTAGGCAAAGACAAATTTACCGATTTTAGTGTGATATAATTCATAGGTTTTCTTAATCCGAAAATGCCAAAACAAAATGACTTAAATTTTTCATGGACGGCTTTTAAGACCTTAGAAATGGAACCAATTTTTCCTGCAGCTAAAAATGGTGCATTTTCAAGTTTAAACGAGCCCCAAAGCAAGCAAAGACGGAGTTTACAATTTTTCATGTGTTATAGTCATGAATTTTTTTATTTGGAAATCCCAAAACAAAATGACCGTAAATTTTCATGGACGTTTCTTAACACCTTAGAAATGGAACCAGTTCATACCGCAGGAAAAAATGGTGTAATGTTAAAGTTCAAACGATCCCCAAAGTTGACAAAGATTGATTTTCAATTTTTCATGTGCTATATCCAATGAATTTTTTTAATTGGAAATCCTAAAACAATATGGTCGTACATTTTCATCAAGTTATTTAAGACCTTAGAAATGGAACCAGTTTACCCCATATGGAAAAATTGTGCATTCCCAAGTTTAAACGAGCCACAAAGCATTCAAAGGAAGATATTTTCGATTTCGTGTGTTATAGCCTATAAATTTTTTTAATCCAAAAATCTATAAACAAAATGGCCAAAATATTATGTGGACATTCATTAAGACCTTAGAAATGGAACCAGTTCGTCCTGGGGATAAAAATGATGCATTTTCAAGTTCAAACGAGCCCAAAGCAGGCAAAGACATATTTTTTCAATTTTCGTATGCTATAATACATGAATTTTTTTGATTCAAGTATTCCAAAACAAAATTGTTAAAAATTTTTATGGGTGTCTGTTAAGACATTAGAAATTGAACCAGTTCGTCATGGAGGAAAACGTGGTGCATTTTGAAGTTCAAACGAACCCCAATGTAGGCAAATGCAAATTTTACTAATATTTGTGTGCTATAACCCATTGATTTTTTATACGAAAATACTGAAACAAAATAACCAAAAATTTTCATGGACGTCCATTAAGACCTTAAAAAAAGAAAAAGTTCGTCCCATTAATAAAAGTGGTGCATATTCAAGTTCAAAACCAGTCTCAAAACATGCAAAGGCAGATTTTAACGATTTTCGTGTGCTATAGCCCATGAATTTTTTAAAAATAAAAAATTCCAAAATAAAATGGCCGATATTTTTTCATGGAAGTACGTTAAAAATTTAGCAACACTTAGAAAAAATCACAATTTTTCAAAAAATTCATAATCTTTTCGATAAATCGCACCCGTTCAAAAAAAAACTAACCTTTCAAACAAGACACAACTCCTAAAAAAAATGGCAAACTCTGAATTTCTCTATTGATACTTTTTAAAACCAAACATTTTATAATTATAGTTATTTATATTATACGTACTAGTTACTTGCTAACACGTAACTATTGAATTAATTCACATCATGTGTGAACACGGAAAACGAACAATATCGAGAAATTATAATTTGAAAAGTCAATTGGACAATCGAATAATATACTCCTAGCAAAATTAAAAACATGAAATTAAGAATTTAATTCGATTTTTCTCTTCCTTAACACAGACACGTTCCTCTCTTTCCAGAAATATAAGTATTAAAAGTAAATAAAATCCTCCACTTCTTTTTATTATAAATTATTTCTTTACAACAAAAGTTGACAAAAACTTCTAAATCTGAGGTCAGATTTTTCTCCTTTTTCTCTCTTCTTTGTCTCCTTTTCTTACCTTTTTTGGCTTTTTTTAAGTCTTGTAATAAATGGAATTATAACACTTTCTTAGAGCCTAAGTTTCTCCAACTATTTATCTAATGTCTTACTTACTTTTTAGATGAATCAATTTGGAGATCATAATGATCAAGTTTCCATGACAATAGATAATGAAAAAATGTTACTCTCTTTCGATTCCGAAGTCGAGCCTCCTAGTTCAACATATCATAATTCCTTCAGGTCAGAAGCGAATTCAAAATTTCATTTCATTAATTTCACTTCTACATTATCATCTGATACTCGAAATAATAAATAATATTTTGATTCGATTATCTCAGGTCGTTCAAGAAAAATGGGATGATCGAATTAGAGGAACGTAACAAAGAACATGATTTAATCAAGGCAGGTTTTCTTAGTGGAATGGGGCAATTAGGAAAGGAAGTTGAAATTGTGGCTATACATAAGAATTCATGTTCAACTATATTAGGGCAAGCGAGGTTAGAAAGTTTTCGTATTTATTCCGAAGCAATGCGGAAGAAATGTGGTGGAAATGCTAATATTAAATATGCTTGGTTTGGTTCTTCCAAAGATGAAATTTGTAACATAATTTCACATGGATTTTCTACAATTACTGAACCAAAATCAGGAGAATGTTTTGGTATTGGTGTTCATCTTTATCCTGCAAATATCCATGGGTAAGCAATGATACATATATGTATAGTACTCTATTTCAATTTATGTCACAGTTTTAATTTGTATTTTTTTTATTTTTTTTTGGTGTTGAAGGGTATTATCGGCATTGGAAGATGAGAATGGATTAAGGCATATGTTACTTTGTAGAGTAATATTAGGAAATACAGAAATAATTGAGGCTTCATCCAAACAATTTCAGCCAACTTGTCAAGATTTTGACTCTGGGGTTGACAATTATTTGGCTCCTAAAACATACATTATTTGGCCTTCTTATATGAATTCTCATATTTTACCAAATTTTCTAGTAAGTTTTAGGTCTACTCCAAGTTACTTATTAGGTAAGCAGTTCAATATTTATGACTTTGTTTTATATCATGTTAAAGTAATTTGGGGTCTACGTTTGATAGCTGATTTGAATATGAATTATGCAGATATCAAATATTAATTATGTATCAAACGATAGATCCCACGTTTAATTAGTATATGAGAATATCCAAAGAATGTTATGTTATAATTTTGTTTATTTTTTAGGTGCTTCTACGAAAATCAAGAAAGTTCCTCCAAAACCGAATTCTCGTATAAAGTTTCATGATTTATTGCGTGTGCTTTCCAAATATTTACATCCATCGAGAATGGTTTTGATCTCAAAATACTATGAAGATTTTCAGGTGAATTTTTTTTCTTAATTATCTAATTTTGTGTGATAAAATTTTTAATTTATTATTATTCTATATGAGTAATTATGTGATAGTGTTTTAATGTATAGAAAAATAAGATCACAAAATTAGTACTCGTTCGAAAATTGAGGCAAATAGCTGGAGATACTTCGTTAAGAGCTGTCATGAAATTGTATCCAAATACTACTATTTAAGGTACAGCTTCCTACCTATATATTATTTATAAACAACTTGATGCATTAACTAATGGGCCTTTAAACAATTATTTAAATAATTTTTCTTATTTTTTTTTTCAAGATATCGTACGTTGATTGGTTTTCTAATTTCATCGTTTATATAATATTTAGTTGTGAACCAGAGAAAAGAGCTTGTAAATTCCGTGAGAACGAAGGTGATAAAGTTGCTAGCGATATGATGAGACGGAGTTTATCAAAGTGTGAAAAGAAAATTTTCCCTTGTTTTTCGACTACAACAAGTTTTTCATTTATGAAGTTGTATAGTATTTAAGCGATGTACCAATTGTATTAAACGAATAATATTAATTACATATTGAATTGTGATGTTACTTATTTGAGAACATGCATTATGACAAAATTCTAGCTACGAGTTTGAAATTACTCCATTGTAGCTTCTAGGAACAAGTTAAGTTTGAAGAAGAAGAAGAAGAGAAAGAAGGGAAAGCTTATCATTCATCAGTGCAGATTTTACATGTGATCTGTATATAAATGCAAACTTAGTGCAGCAATTCCTCTAACTAACTCCAATCACTCCACTCACGTTTACAACACACACATATTAAGTAACAGAATCTGCAGCTAACTAACCATGTGCATGCTAAACTAACTAACCAACTGTATTAACAGAAAATAGGAAAACTAACAGCCTAACTATATTAACTAACAATGGGAAAGTTAACACTCCCCCTCAAGCTGAAGGGTGCAGTATGTTAAGCACACCTAGCTTGCCTAACAGATGAAGATGTTGAGCCTGACTCAGTCCTTTGGTTAATAGATCAGCAATTTGTTGATGTGTGTGTACATACTCTGTTTGAATCAATCCAGTCTTGACTTTGTCTCTAATGAAATGACAATCTATTTCGATGTGCTTGGTTCTCTCATGGAACACAGGATTTGCAGCCAACTGAATGGCAGATTTGCTATCACTCCATAGTGTGATTGGCATTTGTATTGGTACATTGAGCTCATTGAACAACCCTACCAACCATGTCACTTCTGCTACTGCTGAAGCCATGCTCCTGTATTCAGCTTCAGCTGAACTTCTAGACACTGTCTGTTGTTTCTTGGACTTCCAAGACACTAAAGAATCTCCAAATTTCACTATGTAGCCTGTTACTGACCTCCTAGTATTAGGACATGCAGCCCAGTCTGAATCACACCAACATGTTAATGTTGTAGCTGGTTGAGCCTTCAGCCATATGCCCTGACCAACTGTTCCTTTTAAGTATCTCACCACTCTGATAGCTGCTTCCCAATGAGACCCTTTTGGATGTTGCATAAATTGACTTAGAGTTTGCACAGCATAACTAATGTCAGGTCTTGTAATGGTAGCATACATCAATTTTCCCACTAATCTTTGATAAACTGAATTGTCCATTAGCTCATCATCTCCTTGTATTCCAGCAGTTTGATCAAATTCTACTGATGTCAACCTCAAGTTAGTTTCTAATGGTGTATTCACAGGTTTTGCACCACTCAATCCTGTATCAGATATAAGCTCCAATATGTATTTCCTTTGATTCAAGATAACACCTGTTTTGGACCTTAGCACCTCAATTCCTAAGAAATATTTGAGTTCTCCTAAATCTTTGAGTTTAAACTTCTGATGCAATACTTCTTTTGCTTCTTTGATTAATAACTCATCAACATAGATCAGTACAATGACCATCCCCTCTGGCTTCTTCAAAGTAAACAATGAGTAATCATAAGAACTTTGAGTGAAGCCTGCAGATAACAAAGTGTTAGTCAATTTGATATTCCATTGTCTGGATGCTTGCTTAAGTCCATACAAGGACTTAAGCAATTTACAAACTTTGGTTGACCCTTGAGATCTGAAACCTTCAGGCATCTCCATATATACTTCCTCATCCAAATCTCCTTGTAAAAAAGCATTGTATACATCCATTTGGTAAAGAAACCATCCTTTTGAAACTGCCACTGCAATTACACTTCTAACAGTTACCATTTTGGCAACTGGTGAGAATGTATCATGATAATCCAATCCTTCTTGTTGACTATAACCCTTAGCTACAAGTCTAGCTTTAAATCTTTCTATGTCTCCATCAGCTTTGTATTTGATCTTGTAGATCCATTTAGAACCAACAGTATGTTTACCTAAAGGTAAATCAACCACCAACCATGTTTTGTTATCTTCAAGAGCTTTAACTTCTAATTTCATAGCCTCAATCCATTTTGGATCTTTACAAGCTTGGCCAAATGTTTGAGGTTCTACTGAATCTGAAAAGTTAGCTAGGTAGCTATGATAGTTTGATGACATATGATCATAACTAAGATGATTTGCCAGAGGATACTTACTATTCTGTCCAAGAGTAGTAGTCATATAATCTTTCATCCAAATGGGAGGCTTGGTAGGTCTAGATGACTTTCTAGAAGACACTGAATCAACATTTAAGTCTTGGATCAGCACCTCTTCATGCTGAGTATGCAATATCTCATCAGGAACATCACTCAAACTAGTAGAAATCTGTGTGTCTATCTGTGTACAATCATCATGTGCTGTCCCCTCTGAATCATTTGTTTCTTCAAGGCTATCAGGTAATAACTCATTAACAGGTGCTTGTGAAGGTTTTGAATTGGCAAAAGGAAAGATATGTTCTTGAAATACCACATCTCTATTCACTAGGAACTTCTTAGTTTGTATATCCATTACCAAATAGCCCTTCTGAGTTTCTGAATATCCCATCATGATCACAGGCTTTGCTCTCTCTGAGAATTTATCATTCCTAGGAATAACAGAAGCATAACCAAGACAGCCCATCACTCTTAAATGGCTGATATTAGGAGACTTAAAAAACAGCCTCTCATATGGACTTTTGTTATGAAGATTGGATGATGGTAGTCTGTTGATCAAATACACAGCTGCTTGAACACAAATTCCCCAGAATCTAAGTGGCATACAAGACTAAAATCTGATGGCTCTAGCTACATTCAATATGTGTCTATGTTTCCTCTCCACTACACCATTTTGTTGTGGTGTGTGAGGACAACTACTCTGATGTACAATGCCCAGACTTGTAAACAATCCTTTGCATTGAGAGTTGAAAAATTCTGTTCCATTGTCTGACCTTACAGTCTTGATTACACACCCAAACTGATTCTTTATCAATGTAAAGAAAGTATTTATAGCTACTATAGTTTCAGATTTGAGCTGTAGTAAATGTACCCAAGTATATCTGCTGTAATCATCAACAACTGTAAGAAAATAGTATTTCTTATCAAATGTGGGAACCTTATATGGTCCCCAAAGATCCATGTGAACAATTTCAAAGCATTTAGAGGTCTTTGATGTACTGATAGGGAATGACAATCTAGTTTGTTTAGCTAATGGACACACTGTGCAACTGGTAAGTAGATCACTGTCTTTATTATTATGTAATATGTCTAAACAATGTAATACTTGGTTTGAAGGATGACCAAGCCTTCTATGCCACAGTTCACAATCTTGTAGTGATACCTCTGCAACAATCTTCTGAGGACTTTGAGTTTCACATTTGCTCTTCATGTCAGAATCAGTTCTGAATATGTACAGGCTCCCTTCTTCCCTACCAATCCCCTTCACCCTGCCACTGTAAAGATCCTGAAATATACAGAATTCAGGGTAAAAGGAAACAAAACAAGACAGTTCCTTAGTTAACTGTGATACAGACAACAGGTTGAACTTGAACTCAGGTACACACAGCACATCTTTGATCATCTCATTGTTAAACAAATGTGTATCTCCTATGTGTGTTATGGAGACCTTGTCACCTGTAGGTAAGTTCACTTTGTCTTGGTGGGAATTAGCTGTACATTTACTATTTTTCAGTAAATGTTCATTTGATGTAATATGATGAGAAGCACCAGAATCTACTATCCAACAATGAGAGGCAACATTAGTTGAAAAACAATCTGCCATACCTGTCATGTTGGCCTGCTTTACTTCCCTCTTATCTTTCCCTAACATGTCCATTATTTGCTTGTATTCTCCATCAGTGAATGCATGTCCTCTAGCAACAAATGCATTGTTTACTTCATGATGACTAGAAGAGGCTTCTCCAGAGTTCTCTTTGGATGTATTGTTAACTTCTCCAACAATGTTATGGTTATTTCCTCCAGGTGAAGAATGCATGTGACCTGACTTTGCATTATTAAAACCAGATCTTTTCCTGTGTTTCCAGTCAGCTGGATAACCAATTAGCCTGTAACAATTCTCCTTGGTATGCCCAGTATATTGACAATGTTCACATCTTCTTCCTTTGTTAACCTGGTTTCCTTGATTATAATTGTTTCCTCTGTTAACATTCATAGCCACTACATCAGATACCTTGTTACCAATAGTCATACAAGCTGTTTGTTGTTGCAGCTCATCTTCTATAATCATAGCATAAGCTTGATTAATGGTAGGAGTAACACCTTTTAGCAAGATTTGCCTCTTAGCCTGTTCATACGACTCATTCAACCCACTAAGAAACTGAATTAGCCTAAGCTGGTACAGATGATCAGCATATTCTTTGGATTTTGGACAAGCACAGCTAGGAGATGGCATAAGTGCATCAAATTCCCCCCACAAGTTCTTCAGTTTTGTGTAGTATGATGAAACAGAATCAGTACCTTGTGAGATTGTGTTGATCTCCCTGTACAATTGATAGATTCTCATTCTATTAACCTTGTCAAACCTCTCTTTCAAGTCTTGCCAAACTACATAAGCACTGGTAGCATATACTATTCCATTTAGAAGATCTTCACTAACTGAATTCATCAACCAAGATAGCACAATTGCGTTACATGTTTCCCATTGTTCATGTAACTCATCTCGATACAGAGATCTGCTGCAAGCTCCCGTAATGAATCCAATTTTCCTCTTCCCTGTTAAAGCAATTCTCATGGACCTACTCCATACTCCATAATTTTCAGGTCCTGTGAGTTTGATAGGAATCAAAACTGCACTTGAAGCATCTGATGGACCTATATAAAGTGGATCATTTGGATCAATTCTTCCAGCCACCATTGTTGCCTGTTGTTGTCTTCTTCACAGCCTACACTCAGCCTTGTCTTCTTCAGTTGTCTTCTTCACAGCTTATACTCAGCCTTGTCTTCTTCACAGCCTACACTGTTCTGATCTAGCCTCGCTCTGATACCATGACAAAATTCTAGCTACGAGTTTGAAATTACTCCATTGTAGCTTCTAGAAACAAGTTAAGTTTGAAGAAGAAGAAGAAGAGAAAGAAGGGAAAGCTTATCATTCATCAGTGCAGATTTTACATGTGATCTGTATATAAATGCAAACTTAGTGCAGCAATTCCTCTAACTAACTCCAATCACTCCACTCACGTTTACAACACACACATATTAAGTAACAGAATCTGCAGCTAACTAACCATGTGCATGCTAAACTAACTAACCAACTGTATTAACAGAAAATAGGAAAACTAACAGCCTAACTATATTAACTAACAATGGGAAAGTTAACACATTAGCTCATAGTGCTTAAAAATATTTAACATCTAGCTAGTTTCTTAATGCAATATACTCGATGATAAAATCTGTATGAAATAAATGAAAACAAATTTCATGTTGAATTTTGACAAAGGTTCATAAATGGAACAAAAAGGTTCGGAAGCCAAGTTAAATGTTATAAAAGGAACAAAAAAGTCATCCTTTTGGATTCTTAACTTTGACCAAAGACCATTTTGATAAGATAAGTCTTTTCTGAAAATTCAATAACATATTTCAGTCTTTTTCCTAATAATATTAATACACATTCTTGTCAGGATGTACTCATTATTCTCATTTTTTCACTAGAGTGACCAAGATTGATTTCTAGAATATCAATTATCTTCTATGCACGTATAACATTCTATCAACTATGACCTTTTTAAAACTCAAATTAGGCGTTGAATTAAACAAGTCAAAGAAAATGTATGAGAGAGATCAAATGTCCGCTGAACTTTGATAGACTGTCATATATAAACCTAATTAGGTTTTTTAAACTAAAAAAAAAAATATACTCCGAACTTTAGAAAATAGGATACATATTCTCTATTGTACTTTAAGGTTGTATATATATTTTTGAGCCGTATATATCTAGACATGTGTTACATTCATTTTTATTTGACTTATGAAAACGAAAATAATTTTGGTATTGACTCAAATAAAAATATTTTAAAAAAAACAGTGGTTGGGAAAAGAGAAAATAGAGAATGGAATAACAAGGTGTAAAATTGACTCCTCGTTGCTATTAAAATTTTTGACGTAAATAAAAATATGAAATACCAATACAACACAAAAAAAATATGAAAAACAGGGGTAGAAATGTAATTGAATTAGTCAAAATCAAATCATCAAAGACCTCACCTGCAAATTAACCGGTTAGAGAACGGCCACGCCGCAACTAAATTTGAATTAAATTGATTTTTCACTTCCTTAAACAGCCATATTCCTATATTTAAAATTCAAAAAAACATTATTATCCAACATATGTTATTAAAAAAAAAAATCGAATAGATTTTCTATTTTTGGTCACCTTGTCTAAAAGAAAATGCATTGTGTCTTTTATATAGATTTTAAAAATTAACATCTTATAATAGTAAATAATTATCATACTCGACTCATTTTTATGATTTATGACGTATTAACTTTTTGAAGGAAGACTCTTGTCATTTTCTTTATATTAATATCCAAAATATAATCTCGACATTTTTCTTAGTCAATAAAGACATTTTCATTTTAGATGCATTTCCAACAGTTCCATTAAATATGGAATTGCGTGGTTGATTAATAGCCTTTGCTACAAAAAACAAATATAAATATCAATACATCACATCACAAAATTAAATGACTCAAAAAGAAAAAAAAATTATCTATGAAACAAAGGGTAGAAATGTAATTTGATATGGTCTAAAATCAAATCATGAAGACCTCAACTACAAATTAACTGGTTTGAGAACGGCCACGCCCCATTCCTCTCTTCCACTCTTTTTGTTGTCCTTTTCTTTTTCAGCGTTCGATATTTTTAAATTAATTTAATAAATATTGAATATCTAATATAATTTTATATTTAATACGTAAAAATCTAAGATTTGTGATTAAAAGAAGAGCAGTGTTATTCATTGTACACGAATAATAAAATTAATGTTAGACGAAATCTTAGGTTAGATATTTCACGAGGTTAGATATTTCTCCCTCTTCTCACCTTGTTTTTATTTTATTTTCTCATGTCTCATAATATATGTCCATTCCATAACAAGTTCTTATAGCCTAAGTCTCTCCAACTATTAGTATAAATTCACTCTTCTAATTTCATATTGCTTGCTCTTAAAGATGGATCAACTTGGAAATGATGATCAAGTTTCCATGACAATAGAGAACCATGAAATGTTGTTCTCTTCTGATTCCGAAGTCGAGTTTCCTAGTCCAAAGACAAATTATCCTTTCAGGTCAGAAGTGAATTCAGAATTTTAATTTCTTTCAAGTTATTTTTCACGTATGTTACATTTGTTAGTACTGATTTAGGTCGTTGAAGAGCAATGAAGTAATCAAACTAGAAGAAGGTGACCAAGATTATGATTTGATTAAGGCAGGTTTTCTTAGTGGAATGGGACAATTGGGAAATGAAATTCAAGTTGTGGCTATACATAAGAATTCATGTTCAACTATATTAGGGCAAGCGAGGTCAGAAAGTTTTCGTATTTATTCCGAAGCAATGCGGAAAAAATGTAGTGGAGATGCTAATATTAAATATGCTTGGTTTGGTTCTGCCAAAGATGAAATTTGTAATATTATTTCACATGGATTTTCAACAATTATGGAACCTAATTATGGGGATTGTTTTGGCAATGGTGTCCATCTATATCCTGCAAATATCGATGGGTAAGAAATTAATCATTTTAGTAACTTATTGTTTATATTTGTTTCATCTTTCTATTTTTGAAATTAATTTTATACTTTTCAATGACATTATTGTCATAATATCTGTCAAAATTAACATGTGTCATATTTCTTGAACATAACAACAGATCACACACCGCCACATAATATATAAATTGGGAAAAGTCAAACGTCCCTTTACATATCATAAATAATTTAAATATAATAAGTGTTATACTTTTAATTTTAGTATACCATTTTGTTTTCGCTTCAAATAAACCAATACTATTTACAATTTGAGTTTTTATATTTAATTTCACTAGAAAATTCATGTTAAAAATCAAATATTAGCTAATTTTATATTTTTCGACAGACTTATCAAAGAAATTCAAATGTAATTTCTAGAGAAGAAAATGATGATAAAATGACTCCAAATAAATGGGATTAAACTAGTGGTTTTTAAAAAATGGTATATTTAATTGAATTGTGTGATCTTAAGCTTGAAGTATATATGCTAAGTTATAATAAAAATGGTATATTTTAAACTAAAATATAACGATGTATATATTTAAACTATTTTCAACAACAGTGAAATGATATATTTGATGTATATAAAATGAAACAAATATATCAAGAGTCCTGGACAAGTCATTGTTAACTCTTAAGTATATGAACATCGAATTAGACATTTGATTACTTCTAATGTTTAAGATTAATTAATTTATTTATTTGACTTTTTTATTGGATTGAAGGGTATTTTCGGCAGTGGAAGATGAGAATGGATTAAGACATATGTTACTTTGCAGAGTAATATTAGGAAATACAGAAGTAATTGAGGCTTCATCCAAACAATTTCAACCAACTTGTCAAGATTTTGACTCTGGAGTTGACAATTATTTGGCTCCTAAAACATACATTATTTGGCCTTCTAATATGAATTCTCATATTTTACCAAATTTTCTAGTGAGTTTCAAGGGTCCATTATCATTAGGTAAGCAATTTAAGATGCATAATTTGGTTATTTTAAAATTATTATGCTAATGTAGACATTCAAGCTTTTTATTTCTATCCGGTTCATTTTTAGATATCATTTTTTCGATTTATTTTTATATTATTTTATCTGCTAAAAAAGAACGAAATTGATATAATATGATATATATAAAAGGGAAAAATGCTCTAATATACTCCTCAACTTTATCACTTAGAGCTGATATACCTCTTGTTATGCTCTAATATACTCCTCAACTTTATCATTTAGAGCTGATATACCCCTTGTTATGAAAGTGGCTCATACATACCCCTACTTATATATAAATGATTCTCATATATCCTTTTCCTCTAAACGGAAATGAAAAAAATAATAATTTTAATCTAATTTTTTATTATTTTTTCTAAAAAATATAATTCCATATGAGTAAATTTTATCCTCGTCGAACATATTTTTTTTGTTTCAATAACTAATTTAGAATTATTATTTTGATAATCAAATTTATTTATATTTCACTAATATTCTTGTAAAATTTATTGTAGTTGACCAAATTTTTTTCTTCGAATACAAAAATCAAATTACAATATAGATAAAAAAATTATTTAAATTTTTACTTCTTTAAACTAAGGAAAGAAAAAAAATAAAATAAGAATAAGAAACTCAAATAATTATAACAAAAGAAGTCAAAAAAAAATTTATGTATGAAAAAAAGTTAAAATATCTAGAACTTTGATAGAAAAATCATATATATCCATAAATAATTTTAAAAAAAAATTAAATGTGAAAAATGTAAATTTAAAATTAATTTTTTAACTTCCGTCAAATGAAGAGTATATGAGTGCTCATTTTGTAACGGAAAGGGTATATATAAGCCGTTTGTATAATGATAACGAAGGGTATATCAGCTCCAAATGACAAAATTGAAGGATATATCAAACCCTTTTTCCTATATAAAATATATCTTTGTTGTTTTTACTTTTACTTATCACATTGAAATTTGAATCCATTGAGAAAATAATTGTTGATGTGACTATAATATTACGCTATCCATTGTGAATTGATGTTTTGTTCTAGGTCTTGAATTCTTTTTTGGAAATAAGTAATTAATTTGTTGTTTTCATTTTTACTTGTCACATTGAAATTTGAATCCATTGAGAAAATAATTGTTGATGTGACTATAATATTACACTATCCCTTGTGAATTGATGTTTTGTTCTAGGTCTTGAATTCTTTTTTGAAAATAAGTAACTAATGTAAAAGATAAAACATGAAAACAAATAATTGTCTTTCCTTTCCTTGATGTGTAAAAGTTAGAATTTGTTTTTGAAATAGTAGACAAGTAAAAGCGAACATATACAAAGTTGTTCATTTTCTCTTTTACATGTTCCTTAAGAAATTATTGATAAGAAGGATAGTTTTACTATGTTTACACTTTCAAAAAAGAATTAATTGTAATGATAAAATATGGAAATTTTAATTCATTCTATTTTGATTTTGTAAATAGACAAATAATTTAGAACAACAACTTATATATTCGAAAATGAATATAATTATTTTTAACGTACACAGTTTCCTATTTTTCTAGGTAACTCTTTGAAAATCAAGATTCCATTGAAGCCTACACCACGTATAAAATTTTCAAATCTATTTCGTGTGCTTTCCAATTTTTTACATCCTTCAAGAATGGTTTTGATCACAAAGAACTATGAAGATTTTCAGGTACATATTTTTATTATTTTTTAAAAAAAATTGTGATTATAAAATTTATTACTGTAAAGTATAACAAGTATTTGATTACTGATTATATGAATTCTATAATTTATAGAAAAACAAGATCTCAAAAATGGTATTTGTTCAGAAGTTGAGGCAACTAGCTGGAGATACATCACTACTTAAGAGTTGTCATGATATTGTATCCAAACATTAAGGTAGAGCAAGGGGTCTGACTCTATGTTTTTTCCTTATTTTTTTTTTTAAGTATTTAACTAGTACTATTTGTAATATTATCACAGAGTATGTATAAACTCTGTGATAATTATAGTTTATAGAGTATTTAGTTGAGCAAGTTAATTGATTATGGCAAACAACATAAATATCATTATTTAAGAATCTAATTATGTGTCTTTTCATCAATTTTGAAATTACAATTTGTGTCATATTTTGTCCCCTAGATACATGTATCTATGATACATGCGATTAAATTAAAAATAGGTGTAATTTGTTTCAGTTTTTAAGTGGATTCAAATGTATATGACCCTTTCCCTCGCCTCTCTCCTATTTTGCTCACTCTCTCTCCCTATGTATTTGAAATGTATCTAATATTTTGAATACATGTACCGAATGTGATTATCATGTATTTGGGATACAAAACTCTTGCTCGCTCACCTTCCCCCTCGCTTGCTCCCATTCCTCCTATCTTCCTCGCCTCTGTCCCTATACATTTGTATATCAAAGTGTATCTGATAGAAATAATATATGTATCGAGGTGTATTTAATTCAAAAAATTGATATGATATTATTAAATAGTAAGACAGTGTGTAATTATATCAAATTATAAGGAGAATTTATAAATGTGGTAGGAATATTAGTGTTATTAGATATTTTTTCCAACTTTTTTTTATAATAGATAATGAATGGGCCTTGGAAGCTAATTGGGCCTTAATCCAAACAAGGGGAGTCGAAGGTCGTTTTCCGAAAGGAATGCCTAATTGACAAGAGGGTACTGCTCGGATGATAAGAGGACCTCGATTGTACGTTTGAATCAATGTGGAGCTCCTGGAGGGTTAAAAAAAAATAAGTCTAGTTATTTTGTACTTTGCTTTAAAATCAGAGAAGGAAAGACAAATAAAAAAGAATGGTATTGCTATTCACTAGACTATACACTATACAGTTTCCATATAGGTTCCAAAAAAATAAACACAAAACAATATCGTTAGTTTCTGCAGCTGTAAGGGAGAAAAAGGAACAAAGTAATTCATTATTGAAGAGAAAATTTGTATTCGCATAAAATAGTTTATATCAAATCAATATGTGTATTGTTATGTGCTTGAATATATATTTTATTTATTCAATTATTATTGATGCAATATATCACAAATATAATAAATTACAGTTTAAAATAATCACTCACATATGTACTTAATATTTTAATTTTAATATTAAAATCAATAAACACCAACAGTTATGATTAATTAACATGTATATTACTTCATTAAATTACTCATCATAAGCTGCACTAATATGATGTAACTACCCGATATAGATAAGTTTTTACCATTATTGAAGATTGATTAAATAGAATCTATACTTACTTGTATACATGATTTTGTGTGTGTGTGTGTATATATATATATATATATATATATAAAGCAGACAGAATAACAAGTACATATGTGTGCATAGATGCTAGCTCATGAGCAATTATTTATAGAAATTATAGACAACTGAACATTTCTCATCTGAAACTAAATCTCATGGATTGGCTTATTAGTTTGTGTACAATGTATTTTGCTTATTTCTTAACATGTGAACAAGTGATAGATTTACATGTGAGAGATTTTTTTTTAAATTTAATTGTTGTATGCTTAATTATTAAATTTATATATGGTTCGTTAGTAATATTCAAAAAGAGGAAATTACAAGATTAATAAGAAAAGAAAAAAAAAGTGTGTTCGTAAACCTCTAGATAGGAGATCAATAGGTTATATTAATAATTAATAAACTCAATTGTATTATCATGTTAATTATCATCATAACTCTAGATAGGAGGTCACATATATACATTTTAAAATATACTTTTAAATAATGCAATAATTTCGGTTAAAGTTCAAATATATTTCAGACACCCTTCTTTATTACTTGGCGAATACGTATATTTGTGTGTTTTTTTGGGAGTAGTAGTTCTCAACATTTTTCAAGATAAATATAACATAGAAGGGTAGAATAGTCCTTTCAGCTCAAGACATTATTAAGCTACTATTATAAATGACTTATAACTATTACTTGAATATTATTTTTTTATAAGATTGAATATTAAAATTTCAAAGAATTCTCTCTTTACAACAGTTTCCACTTTCTATGAACACCCCCCACCATAAAGAGAATAATGGCATTGTTGTATTTAACATTAACTTCATAAGAAAATGAACAAAAAATAATAATAATTAATAATCAAAGCATAATAAAAAAAAATAACGAGGCTAAATATTATTATGGCTTAAGCATGTACTAATAATGAAAACAGAATCCAAAGTAGCTTTCAAGGAGGTCATTGTTTGAAAAATCAATGTAACCACCATCATAATTGTGGCGTTCTAATTAATTTTGGATTATTGGATATGTTCGTTTATTTGTTTTCTAACATTTCTATAAATGACAAAATTAATGGTGTGTTTCTTAGTTAGCAAGAGATTATTAATTAGGGGACAATGAATAAAGAATAAGTTTGAGAATATTTTATAACATGGAGCCGGTAAGCTAAGTATTCCACTTAATTTTTTATTTCTTTTATTTGGCGTTCGAAATTTAAAATAAACTCTAATTATATTTAATTGCTTATTATATAATTTAATTAGGGAATATAATCTCAATGTTATTTTCTTCGTTTCAAAATTAAAATCGATTAAATTTTTTTAGCTAGAACAAAAAAATTATTTAAATAATTGGAAGAGATTCAATGGTCCATAATGGCAAATTGTTTATAAATATTCTATCAGTAAATACCCATTTTCTGACTGGTCAATAAGTCAATGTCAAACTTGGGTTCAGTGGCCATTATATTTGACTAGAGTAGCAAAAAATCACTCTTTTAGGCCCAGTACAATCCACCATTTTTTTAATATGATATATAATAATAGAATGAATGATATGTTAGAGCTTTTAGATTTTGAGTTATGAGTATGAAATTATTTTTATTAAAAAATATTTTATTTTTAATGTGAGATTTTCTATGGTAAATTTAAATTTTGTCAGAATTAATATAAATTAATACCAAATACCAAGTGAAGTAACACAAAACCAATCTATACAAATAGGTCACTTATTAAGTAACTAACATAGCTTAAATCCATTTCTCTCACTACCAAAAAATTACTATTTTCCTACTAAATTTCTCATTAAAAAATGTGACTGAGTTGTTGCTATTTCGATTGAATAGATCATACTGAAAAAAACATATGGTAATATCTTCGTACTGAAAAATTAGGAAGTTTTCTACTATTTCAATGTAAATCTATTTTTCATCATGCATTTTTTTAAAGAATGGATTTGGTGAAAAAAAAAATCATATTTTATAGCATAAATATTTTATTGATTCGCGGCGAAAACTTGTGCTCATAGCTATGCTTGTTATTGCTTCTTTGATCAAAAGAGTAATGATGTTATTGTTTACCTAATTTAATTGACTATCTATGAGCCAAAAACTATTGAAATTTCAGCAGCCTTTGGATTTGGCACTACTGCACTAGGTAATAGTAAGTCTTCAAAAGGTATTGAACTTTCGTTTATTGTAAAAAAATAATTAATTATATTTTTAGATGACTTTTATATACTGATTAATAATTTATAAGGAGAGAGTTAATGGATATTGAACAGACTTGAAAATGGAGAGAGTGAAGAAAAATTACTTCCCATTTTCTAGAGTATCAGCTGAAATATTTTTTTTTATTTTCAAAATTAATCAATTAAGAAATTTGATTATATTCACATGAATTGGTTAAAACACTTAACTTTGCAATTGGATATTTTTCAAAGAAAAAAGAGTAGTGAGAATATATAATTTATTTTCTGTGATATTAGTTAGTTACATAATAGCAACAATTTAATACTACTACTACTAGTAATATATAAGAATATCTGCTCATAAGTTTTCATATAATTATAACAATCTTACTTAGAGGTGTGTTTGGTAGGAAGGAAAATGTTTTTCACGAAGAAAATGTTTTTTTTTGTCTTATTTATTTTGTGATGTTTGGTTAGTAAGAAGAAAATATTGTCTTAAGAGCATTTAGGTATTAATCTACACCAATACTACGATAACAGATCTAGACCCTCGACCGTTAACACCAACCCATACCCCTATACCAACCACAACTCGAGATCTGACTTCACCCCAAAATCGTTCCAAGACATGACCTGAACCCTGACCATACTGTAACCCTAGCCATAGACTCGATAACCAACCCTAGTAACAACCACAACCACAACCACAACCACAACCCAATGCCAACTCAGAACCTAACTTTAACTTTGATCTGGGCTTGAGATAATAGACCTTGACGTTGAACCATGACCTAACCTTGACCCTAAATCAGGGTTGATCAAGTTCGAAGTCTGACTTATGGTCGGGAGTCGGGTCTTGGGTTGAAGAAAGGGTCGGGAGTCGAATTCTAGATAGAGGTTCGGAGTTGACCCCTAGGTCAATAGGAACCAGGTAGGGGTCAAGAGACAAGTCCCAAGTTAGGGTTAAGAGTCAAGTCCTTAATCAGGGTTAGGATTCTAGTACTGGGTCTGGAGCTAGAGTTATGTCTCAAGTCGGGGTCAACAGTCACGTCTCAAGTAAGGGTTGGGAGTTGGGTCCCAAATGGGTCATGTCTTGGGAGCCAGGTTAGGGCTAAGATTGTGGTTAGGGTGTGGTCTGGGGTCCTAAGCCAGGGTCAGGAGTTGAGTCCCAAACCGAGATAAGGAATCAGGTTAGGAATTAAGAGAGAAAGTTGGGTCACAGTTGGCTTCGGATTAAAATCAAGAGTCGGGTCGTGTCTATAGTAAGGGTTGGATCCTAGGTCGTAAATGGGGGTTGAGTTTTCAGTTTCGAGTCAAGATTGTGAATTACTTTGTGGCTCGGTGTTGAAAGTTTGGTCCAAGGTTTGCAAAGTTATTATTGTCATTAGTATTGTTTTTAATACAATTGCTTAATAACTCATTCAATCCATTTTACTTTTCATATCTTCGCACGCCTTTTTCAAGAAATGTTAACTAAAAAGATAAATTACTAAATTTCTAATAACATAGTAATTAGAGGACTTTCCAAATCTACATTGGCCAATTCACATTCACAATGTATATGGTTGGTACACCAACTAAGCCCATCGTTGTTGGTGAATACAATTTCGACTTTTGCCCTTTTTCTTGACAAAAAAAAGACTTACCAAAGAAGTCAAGCTTTAATTAGTTAGCTCATTGACAAATGGCTACCCACATTCTATTTTATTGTTTGTTTGTAACTGCTTTTTATTACATTACATATATATTTGGAATAAAAAATAAATGGAGATAGATATGCCGTGATGAAGAAGCACATTAATATATATTTATATATATATATACACCTCAAAAATAAATACAAAAAATTGAAACTTGGTTATAGTGACATGAGGCAATACGTGTATTATTATTTAGATAGGTAAGGAATGATGTGTGAGTCCCAAACTACTTGTTTGATACGCCAAAGTTTAGATATTATTATTTGTAACATTTATCCTCTTTACTAATGACATCACCTATTTATAAGCTGTATGGTTCATATGATTTTAGTGTGTATATTATGTGATTTCATATAAGAGAATTTTAATGGGGAAAAAAATCATTTTATCCATTTTAACTTTCTTTACCAAACAAATTTTGATATTTGAAACCATAATCTATTCAAAAGAATCAATAAATTATTTTCTAAGTGATAGTATTATTTAGATGAGAGCTTTATGAATAACATACAAATCGGAAAAGGCCTAGGCATTTTGCCATCATGATAAGGTACCAAAAGAAAACAATATTTTGGGTGCGAAAGATTTGGCTATTTTTCAGAATCTTAACGATGTAATTGACAATACACTTATTTTTATTCTAGTCACCTCTTTAATATATATTTATATGTGATGATTAATTAATTCATTATATCATTGATCACACCAACAATTTTGATTCCGATGTTATTGTTTACAATAAATTCTAAAGTGATAAAAAAAAAAGTAGATTGCAAATACAAAAATAAATAAAGTATGAAGAAATATAATTCTATTCATGAAGATTTGTGAGTAAAAATTTGTTAATCTTGATCCACAAATTGTGGAATTTGACATCTTTTTTAAGGGAATATAACATCCTTTATATAAACATGAATTAGGATTTAAGGTTTAGGGTTCAGTATACTCCAAGAATTTTTGTGAAGTCCCAACTAGAATTGAACACGTCTTGTAATCCTAAAAATTTAGATATTCAAAAACTATACTAAAAGTACTATAAATTGCAACTTTTTTACATATCAATATGATAAAAAAAAATATCATAAAATATTAATAAATTTTTTTATAGTTTAACTATAAAAAGAAAAACTATAACAATTAAAAACGAACGAGAATATATCACTCATTTAACAAAATTAGAAGTGCACGATACATTTGAAAAATCAAAAGTATATAGTGTGTATATATCCCAAATATGAGGGGAGATTTTTTGTTTGGGAAGGTTAGCGAAATTTCGTATATTTGAAGCTAATATATCTTGTGTTATAAACGTTTCTCAATTATAAAATTTTTGAATGTATTCTTTAATTGTGTAATACATTGCAAATGATATATTATTTCATGAAAAAAATATATTCGAAAGGAAATAGATGGATGTATCTGAGAAGGATATGATGTTTTTATAATTTTTTAAAATGATAAAAGTTTTTAGGGGCTAAGATATTTTAAGTGGTATATTTATGTGATTTTCCCCCCCTTTTCCCCTCTCAAATCTATAATCTTAATATTATTATTTTTTGGGTAAAACTAATAATATTAATACACCTTTTCATATGATTAAGTGCAAATCTTTACCTAATCACGGCAAGTCACCTAATATATAATATAATAATTAATAGCCCTTTTCTTCTAGAAACAACAACGACTCCCCACATAATTACGAAATATACTCTTCTATGCGCACGATTGGACCATACAATATTATTTTTGTCAATATCTCCTTTCCTTTCTTACCATAATAATATTCCATCGTTTTAAATTTTTTATTCCACTTTTTAACAATTTTTAAATTTAATATATAACATTTTTAAAATATATTTTTATCTTAAAATAATAAAATTAAAAGTAAAATGATCTTTTTTAAATAAAACATGTCAAAAATTCAACTTATTTAAGTCTTAAATAAGATGATTTGGAGGCTATTGAGTAGAAGATTAGATAATTACGCTCGGTGGATTCAAGTTTAATAGGAGCTTGTTAGCTTTGTGTCTCTTGTAATATTAGTCACATACATTGTGTACTGCTTCATTTCTCTGAATGTTTTATACTGTTTTTTTATTAATTGATTATTTTTCTCACGGTTATAATTTTTTTTTGTTATTTATATTTTAATTTGCTATATTTAAAAATGTTGAGAATCTTTCGAAATAAGTTTTTGTCCCAAAAATAATAAGTGTGAAATTGAACATGTGTTTTGATTGATATAAAAATGTCAAAAAGTCCTATTCTCCACCGGCCCTCCCCTTTGTTGGTACCGCGAAACAAAAAAAGACACATTTTCCCTAGCGTTAACGCGGAAACACCTTTTTTATTTATTCCTTTTTTCTATATATATCATCCTCATTTACTACTTCCTTTCACCTTCTCTACTTTTTCCTTTTTCCCCAAACTTAATTTTTTTATTAAAAAGTATAATTTAAAATGTGATAATATATAGTTAAGTTTATAAACAATCTCACTAATTATAAAAATAATATCTATATTTTTGAGCTTCATAAATTATTTGACTATCGAAGGGTCTTTGCTCAAGATGAACATTGACGACTAATGACGTATCAAGTCTGATCCATAAAAATATTATTTTCATCTTAATTTATTTATTTATTTTAATACATTTTAAAAGATTATCTATCACTTTCTAGATTTAATTTTAAAAAGCGTATACTTTTCATTTAAGATAGAAAGGAAATTAAAATCAAATACATCAAGGGAGTATTATCTTTTGATAGGTTTGAAAAATTTTAATTTTATATTTTAGTCAAATCAAATGTTGCTCTATAATATAAAACGAAGCAACTATTCAAACCTCAACTATTATTTATTAAAAAATGAATGGAGTAATTATTATCTAAAAAGTTGATTGATTTTTTTCCCTTTGAGTATGATCTAGTCAAGTATAATATCTACATATTTTATATTATAATTATAATAAACATTATATAATATTTTAATTTTCAAATTTGGAAGCTATTAGGAAAGTAGTAGTAGTATTTATAACATGAATAAACCAAACTTGGTACTACTACCAACCACCCAATATATAGATAGCCTCATTTATTTCAAACCCCCAATCCTCATCCTTCTTAAAAACTATATACTAAAAATATAAATATTGCTTCGAATTTTCAAAATTCTCTCTTTCTAATTTTCTTCAATATATATTATATTCAGATTTCTACAGTACATCAAATTTTGGGTTGTGGGTATTTGAAGAAAATGGATTCTGAAACGTTAAAAGATTCGTATAATGAAGAAATGATGGGAACATTGACCGGAGATTTTACAGAGCAGTTGAGTATGAAAGAACAGATAATCGAAGAAGATTATGAGGATGACGAGGAAGAGGAAGTTGAAGATGAAGAAGAAGAGTTCTCTTTCGCGTGTGGGATAGACGCGCCGCCGATAGCGGCGGATGAGGTGTTTTACAATGGTCAAATTCGACCTCTGTTTCCATTGTTTAATCAGAGTCTTCTTTTATCTGACGAAGATTTGGAAGCTTTGAAGGAACAATTACCGATCAGGCCACCGGTGAAGAAGATATTTATACAAACGGAAGACAACCCAATTCCGGCGTGTTCAAATTCGTTAACGGAGAGTGAAGAAATCGTCGGACCCTTTTGTGAATGGTCAAAAAATAAAGCAATTGAAGCAACATCGGACAATCCTGAGGTTTGTAAAAAGAGTAATTCAACCGGATTTTCAAAGTTATGGAGATTTAAAGACTTTCTTCACCGGAGTAACAGTGACGGAAGAGATACCTTTGTGTTCTTAAACCCAACAACTCCGGCGCCGAAAGTAGAGGAAAAAATTGTTCGGACAGATGAAACGACGACGTCGGAGAAGAAAAAGAAGGAGATCTCCGGCGAGGTGAAGGTCATCGGAAAAGTAACGAAGAAGATGAAGAAGGTTGTGAAGAAGAGTGAAGGGGTTTTAGCTCATGAAGCTTATATGAAGAGTAAAGCTAAAGCTGAAGATCGCCGGCGATCGTATCTTCCTTATCGGCCGGAGCTCGTCGGATTTTTCACAAATGTGAACGGTGGATTAACGAAGAATGTGCACCCATTCTAAGTCAATTTTTTTTAATTTAATTAATTTTAATATTATAGTAATGTAATTTGCTTAGTCAATAATTAGATTTGCTTGATTTAGATCATGGCCCAAGGGATTATGAGGTATAAGTTGGCCTTTTTTCCCCTTATATAATATGTAAAATCTTTAATTCATCATATAATTATGTACTTAGAGAATCGGATCTTTAGAAAATTATTTTCTATATTTACGAGATAGTGATAACATTATATATTTATATTTTGTTTTTTTTTTAATTTTTATTAATAGAATTATATTGTATATGCTATTCTTCTTATTTTGTTATTAGACCCTTTAATTAATAGTTGTTTATATTGATTTATCACCGCAATATATGACTTTATTCAATATACACAATTTCATTTTTCATTTATTTGCCTTTTGGTCTAGTTTTGTATTAGTTGTTTGTTTGTTAACATATACTAATACCAAGTGCATAAAAGTTATTATTAATGAAAGTGGGTATAACCAAAGAAATAAGAAAGGAAACATGTTTTCTTATCGGCTAAATTGAAAACTAAATTGTTAAGAATTATTAATCAATAATGAATATTTTATTGATTTGGTTATAGACCTATATATGCTCAAGCACATAATAACATTAACAACGATAATAATATATTAATATAATTTTACAAATGAGTCACGAAGAAAATATTATTTTCCATAAATACCTAGCTCAAGAAAAAATAACTGAAAGCTAGTTCAAGAAAATACAAGTGAAGAAACTATGACAAAGAAGTTTGAAAAAAGATACAAAAACTACAATAAAATTATATGATAATTGATATACAAGAAATGATAAGTAGTAACAAAAATTGAAGTAAAAGAGAACTACAAGAGTAAACAACGACAAAACTACACTCAATTATATATTAACCTTCTATCCTAATTCGTGTCATGGATAGCTTTCTATCTAAGGTCATGTACTCCATAAGTTGAAATCGTGACATCACCTATCTAATTATCTTTGACTAATACTTTTTCGGCCTACCTTTACCTCTCATAAAATCATATTGTAACACATTGAACTTTCAAAATTTGGTTAATTTAAATTGTTTCACGTATGAAATTAGACCAAACTCGATGAATTTGATTTTGCCAAGGCTTAAAAGGTTAAATCTTTAGTGTGGAAAGAATATTGTATGTGAATTGAAGTCGTTAGAGACATCTAACACATAGTTGGTTGAAAGCTTCTCTACCAATTGAATTTTTGTATAAATTTATACTAGGCTCAACTTCAAACAAACATGTTTTTTTAAATATGAAGAGTTATGTGGACCATAATCTATAAATTAATGGTCTTCTCGTTCATTTTTCAACACATCCAACCGTTTGTCGTTCTAAATTTGAATCAAGAAGTTATAGTATTTTAGTGAAATTCTGCCAAACAATCACAGTCGAACCGAATTATAAATCTAAACCAAATGAAGATTGTTCCAAGTGAATTTACGATTCATTTCACGGTTTGTATATCAGGTAAACGATCTATTTATCACATCTATATCTGGATTTTTTTTCCAGATTTTATAATTTAAAAAAAACGTTATTTTAAATTTATTTTCTAACTTTCACTTTTTGGTATACCACTACAACCTCCAAGAGCTATTTTTTATCCTAAGAAAATGTAGGTTAAGTATTTTCCATAGTATTACAACATAAATTCAAGAATTTTTACGATATTTGAACATTCATCCTCCTATGTCTACTGGAATCATGAACTCAATTCTAAGGTTCAGACTTGATTTTGAGCAAGATCTACCACATGTCAAAGGGATTATAATGTCTCACAAATCAAGGTAATCATATTCTCATGATTTGTAAGTAATTCTAACATATGATTATGTATCCTAACCAATAATTTATGCTCAAAAATCTATAATATTATCTGGGACTTTTCAGCGGAGATACAAATTTAATCAGGTTTTAATGTGTGTAAAGAGTACTGAATGAAAATAATAATAATAAAAAATCTATTGTGTATTTTAGTTTTAGCATTTGACCTTAGTATCACTGGATAAAATACCTTTTTAATATAAGACTTGCTTCTTAAATGCTTTTAAACTATGTTTCCGCTTCTATCTAGACTAGATATATACTCATGTTTCTTGCCATGTTATGAGTATGCTTCGGATGCCCGTCAGACTTGGGGTCTAGGATGTAGGAGTGACATATTCATAATTAACCTCTTACACCTTCTCACTAGAATATCAACACATCTCATGATCTTTACATATTCAAATCATTTCAATCTTATTCTCATATTTTGTCCTTAATTGCTTGAATCAGTCTAACCTTATCTTCGTTATCATAAACTTTTTGATAAAAAAAATCCTTCTTTCTTAAACTTTATGTTGAATCAAATTGTGTCCAAGAAAAAAGAGAGGAAGGAGTGTTGTACAAAAATGACCAAATTGATCATGGTGACAATAATTTTGAAAAAAAGCTCATGCCAACCATGTCCTTGTCTAAAGCAAGTTTTGGGAATTTAATGTTTTTTTGGGTCTCATCACATCACACACACGAGAATTCTATGAAGTATCCTCCAACTTCCATCAGAAAAATTCTAACATGTAAAAGCACATGGGGCTGCTCATTACTATTCAAAAAACAAACATATTATTCTTAACAAATAAAAAATACTTTCAAAAAATTATAGGAGTAGAAAATATTAAAAGGACCATCGATGGAATCTAAAGTAGTTGCATTAAAAGGACGGATATATTTATGTCGCTTTTACTCGTTATACTTTTACTTAGTATATTCAGTAATAAAATAATTATTAATATAAATATTTTATCAAATTATTTCATATTGTATAATGTTTTAAAGATGATTTGAAAAGTAAATATTTAATGTTATAGATAAAACATGAAAAAATATATTCTTTTTTATGATATATGAATAAATAAATGATAGTTTTATTAATTTATGCCTTAAGAATTTTTGTTGAAACTTTGCAAATTTGTATATAATTTCAATAAAGAATTAATTATTAAAGTATAATTAAAAAAATATGAAATTTATCTTGATATTTAAAAGGGACATATAATTAGACTATCTCTACCAATATGGACAATTAATACGAGATAGTGAGAATAAAACTCTTTAGGTCTCGTTAACTTCGTTATATACTAAAGATAAGAAATAAATAATTTTGAAATTAATTTTAGATTAATTTATTCACGTATAATTAGATAAAATTATGAAATTTTATCTCGAGATTAATCATTTTAAAATTATAATATTATTTTATTTATATCAATTACAAAATAACTTATGACTAAATACATGCTTAGGGATGGGGGCATTTATATAGAGATATTAATTGGGCATACATGCTTGAGCCGACCATGCATGGTTGAACAAGAATTAATTAGAACATCCGACAAAGCATTTATTAAGGTTTATTTTGGCTGCTAAAATATTTTGGAAGAAAAATTAAAAGTTGAGGTTAGAAAAGGATTTTCGAAAAATGAAAATTATTTGGATTTTGTGAGTGAAAATTTGAAATAATATTCCTCAAAACTTAATTTTCAAATTTCAAATTCTCTAATAATTTTAAGTTTAAAGTTGAAATAATATTCTCTCAAAACTTAATTTTCAAATTTCATATTCTCTAGTAACTTTTAAGTTTAAAGTTGAAATAATAAAATAAAATTAGAAAACAAACATTTAATCCTCAATATTATTTCAAAATATTTGAAATAAAATATATTGCTAAGGGTTGTTGGAAGGCAAGGTGATGACATTTATTTGTTTGGACATAGGAATTGAAGCATCAAACTATCTGTACAATAGACTCTCAGAAATTTTAAAGAGTTGCCCTATTCAATGAGGTACAATAATTGTTGTGATACTATTTCGATACGATTAAAATTTTGAAAATTAATAAAAAATATTAATTATTAATCATAATATATTTTCTTACATGATGTTCAAAATGCTTATAACTTCTATGTCGAAATTTATAATTGAAATTTTAAAAGTTTAAAATAAATTAGGATGACAAATAAATTAAAACAGAAAAAGGAAATTCCGAAGGAGGTGACATAAAAAAGAAATTGCAGTATAAGTCCCTATGGAAGTTGCAGTGGTCATTAATGGCTTGTAGGTGTGTGTGTCTACATAAATTACTGCTCCTTTTAAAATGAGACTGTAAAAGTCAAATGAATAAGTTGCAAATCTGCTATCACGATTCCCTTTGAACATGTTGCCAATCATGCCCATCCAAATGTACTTATCCAGACGTTTATGCAGTACGAGGTGAATGTAAATTTTGAGATATTAAAATTTTATGATTTTATTACTAAGAAAAAAATAAAAGTAAAACTTTAAATTATTTTGCAAGTAAATTTTAGTAGATAACCTATAACATATTTTAAAAATATTATGATTTTTATTTGAAAAAGATATTAATAACTAATATTGAAAAAAAAAGCAAAAGATGTTAAAAAACCATAAAGAATAAAAATTAACGCCTAAGACTTACTTTTTTACGTCCAGGATTCTACGATTTTATGCTTAGAGCTTATGCCCTATGAATCTACATTTTCAATTTGCAACTTACCCAAAAAACATTTTTGAAAACATTGAGTAATAATATACAATCTCATTTGGTAGTTGATTTGTAGGTGAATTACACAAATACTAAGTTCTTTATAAACAATATCATGTTGAATAGTATGTAGTTGGTTAGGAAATAAGATACTCATGTACAAAATTAATGTGTTTGATTTGAAATTAGAAATGTGCATAATTAATACAAATATAAGTTAAAAAGTATTCAATATATATTTTTGTATAGAATAGAAAGTGGAATAACTAATACATAACTAACTAAACTCTATGTATTAACCTTTCATTCAGAACCTTCATTGGTCTTCTATAGCTACTATCTTTAAACAACAATATCAAAGGGGTGTCAAATCAACAAGGGTCAAGTAACAAGAAACGGTGGGAGTAGTTGTACAAGATTCATGGAGAATGTTTATGATCGAAGAAGAGAAGACATGAAACAAGAGGTGCTGAACTAGTGTAAATGACATTTCTCATTTCATCACATGTCAAGGTTCTACAAATCTATTGCAGGACAAATACATATACATATAAATCTGAAATTTTGTTGCTTAGCCATTTCACTTAACTAGGAATAGAAACAACAGATTCTTTTGACATCCTCTTTAATTTTTGTACATATGCTAGTTGTTTTATAGGTCAACACCTTTTGACCTCATCATAAATTTTAAATGAGCTACTAACTCGCAATCTACAGTCTGTGGCGCCATTTTCATTTTCCTGCACACGCGTAGAGTTATGAATCCTATCGACTATGCAACTTGAACTCCTCTTGGCGGGTTGTTGCTCAACTAACTGAGGGGGCATGGGATCTGTACTTCCATCTTTGTAGTTCATGAAAGCTCCTAGGGCTCCTAGAAACCCCTCATGCCGCAAGAACATTGCTTTGGCCTCACCCTTCGACCTGCACGTAGTGCATTCTGTTAACTTGAATTCAGGAGAAATTACCTAGCAGGAGTCAACAGTGATAAATTGTGAAACCATGTTTCAGAACTAGCTAGTGAGGTGAGTACTCTTTCTTTTTTTAGAATAGTACTCATAACTAGTGAGAACTATTTATCCCTTGCGTTAAAAGAGTGTGCCAATCGATTAATATATCGTACGAATTTCACACTAATTCATCACTAAAGAAACTAATGTTGTTCAAAAGATCTCCTTTTGTAAAGATGTGTCCACACCAGCTTGTGCATACCTCACTACTTCCCACTAGCATGGGTGCCGGGTAGCTCTACTAACCAAGGCTTATATTCAGAAGAAAAATTACGGGAGCTATATTTGTAAGTAACTTGGTAATAAGGAAAATACCAATGATCTGACAATAAGTGGACATAGCAATTACCAGAAATCAACTGCAACGGAGATTGTGTCCATTGTATAGGCATGGTCGCGGATGAAGAATCCTCCCAAAAAGATCCGCTTGAGCCCAAAACGAAGAGCATTCAAGTATGCAATCTAGAAAAGCAAAACCAATAGAAGAAAAAACGTCAGCAACAATAAGAAAATGACTTCTTAACAATTTTAACAAATAAATTATAGCAAAAGAATGGACGGAGAGGCCCTATATTTCTTCCATTTCATGAGCGCTGGTTGCAAAGTCATACTTCTCAAGTTATTCAGGTGTTCATGTTTGCCATTCTTGTTCAGTCGAAGCATCACTTCGGAACAGAATATCTAACATACTAAACCAGAGACCAACTTGGTGCCACTTATACAAAAATCAATTCATTTACTGAAGACTACTGTGATGAAATGTTTCATGGCAGAAGAGAGCATCATAAAAATCAAAATAGGAAATGTAAATTCATTCAGGAACCAAAGTAGCAGATGCATGTCTATAACACCACCGGAGAGTTTCTAGCAATGAAAAGACTAAAGACTAATGCAGAAGTTGTATTAGGTTTTAGTATCTTCCAATATTTGATGTCATTTTAACAACAATATCCCATGTTACAATCAAATGTCCAATATACAGAGTTACTGTCAGCATGAAGTGAAAACGTGCAATACGAGGTATCCAATTAGTATCCGGTGGATTATCTATCTACTCTTCTCCTGAGTTTTCTTTCAATCCCTTTTTGTATCCTTGTGAGACGAGAGTAGTATGCAAAACAAATCTAATCGGAACAGTATTATTCATCATATGGAGAGAAATGAAATATTCTCAGTCAGGAAAGCTACAGATACTGCTGAGAGAAACATCTTGACCCGCATAATTACCTGTCCGATGTTATTTGAAATCATCCTTAAGAGGGACCGGGCAATGTCTTCTGGTTTGTAGTCTTCGAGCTCTTTGTTTTCTGAGATCGCCTTACCGAAGCTAGACGCTATGGCTGTTGATGCAAGGCCAATCTGTCATAAATCACTAAATTCTTAATCACCCTGAATATGAAGATTTAGAAAAACTGAAAATATGGGAACTCGATTTGCAAAATTCATCAACTCCTATTATGATAGATTTCAATTACTCGGCCAACTTCCAACAGCAAAAACATAGGTACAATAAGGAACTGCTTGGTGGAGTTAATGAGTTCATCTATAACAACTGACAACTAAAAGGATTTGCTAATGAAAAGGGTACGGATAACCTCAAAGTATAATGGAGGGAGGATGAAATTAAGACATTTTGTATAGTAGAGGAATATTTTAGACCCTTTTCCCTAATTTTAATGACTTTTCTCCAAATTCTCACCAACTAAAGGGGCGGTGCATATCAAGCAATACAAGAGAATTAGTCTCAATTTCGGTCTGGCATTGTTTGCAGCACCTTTTCAAAGTGAACATCATGACTGGGAACATTTCTTTCTGGGTCCTGGTGTCGACAAGGAATTGCGAAAATTTAGACAAAATGGAAACAAGTTTGTGACTCCATCCATACTTTTGGGGATGAAATGAGAATGTCTGTACACAAGAGGACCAGTAAGTGTTTAGAGAATTAGCAAGACAAAATAAGACAAACAAATCCACTCAGGGGGGGGGTGCAATTTATCGATTCGAGAGAAGGTAACACAAGAAGACATGAACTTGTAAACTGTAACAAGCTAGCCTTAAAATTCTCCTGCATAAAGGCCTTGCGTTGGCAGAGCACATCCGGAGCAAAACAGAAAGTAGATTGGAGGAATGTGAACAAAAGGGAGATGCAGAAAGAAGAGAAAAAGAGGTTTAAGAGGGTGGTTGACTCAACTTATCATTTCTTTAATCTTCACAATTCTAAGTGATGAAAAGGCACAAGCAAAGTTCACTCTACTAGTGTCATCCCCTTTTTGCTTATGATCAAAAATGAATTTACTTTCACCTATCTTGATAAGAGAACCTCTACAGTCAAAACATAGTGGATTGAGGATGTGATGGAACACAAATTGGGAGTTGGGAAAGAAATTGCTCAACTTGGACTAAAGTTTGGACTTTGGAGACCATTTCCATTACTCATTTAGACTTTTCTATATCCAAGATGTGACATAGTGGACCTGAGATAGTTTAAACTGCAACAGATCCAAAAGAAAGAAAAGGTGTAAAAGAGCATAAAGAAAAATAAAGTACACATCAAAGTTTATACCTTTGAATAGTCCAATCCCCCATAAATATCTCCAACGAGCATGTCTATCACTCTGTTGTTTCCCTGATGGCTCAGTTCCAGCAACTCATCAAAACTGTAATAACAAACACATAAGAAAATTCAGCAGAAAGAGAAAACAATTAATTATATTGAAAATCATTACTTATAATTGAAATGAAAGTAACCTTTGGCATTTAGTCAAAAGTTTCCCTAGTCCCAAGAAAGTGCCACCACCAACGCTAGTTCCACTAACTCTCTGAAATTTCCCATCTCCATCTACCTAAAAGGCATAAAAATAAAATATTGATATAACAAACAGCAAGTCAGCTATGAAGTACTAAAAATCACGGTGGCGTATGCAGAATTATTTGTGAGCAGTGTCAGCATTTAAAGATGCGAACAAATGAACAAATCGAAGACCTATATTACTAGAACAGTTTTGATCAAGTTTTTAGTTCTAAAAATGTATTAATGAAAACATCATCAGAAATATAATTCAAAGGAAATCTTTTCCTCATTAACACATGAAAAATAACATAGTGGTTGTAGGTATTAACTTTTTGAATTTATAGATTGTCTGCTAACACTATGCAGAAGATTAACTGCTTGTCCTGCACGAGATAATATAAGCAATAAGAATGCACCCACACGTTGAAAACAGAGAGAAGAAAGCTGTATGTTGGAAAATAGCGGAACAGTATGAAGCTTATGGAATTTCATCTAAATCATGCGTGAAATAGGATAAGGAGAGCTTTGGTGAACTCCTTGCAGGTCCTAACCCTTGAAGATCAGTGTGAACAAATGTTCACATCGAATTGAAGGAATCTAGGCTGTGAAGCTTACCTTTATCATGCTAACCCCAGACCCAATGTTGACAAGGAGGTAGGGATATAAATCATTCTGATCTATCTGCACATACTCCTTTTGACCTCCAATATATGTATAAACTTCATGGTTGGCAGCCTGCTCAGAGAAAAAGAGAGAGGAATGGGGTCAAACAAACCTCTTTCTTTTAAAAATAAAATAAAATATTTTGTACTGAAATTAGAAAAGAGCACGAAATTTATCCAGTTGAGAAGGGTTTCTGTTGCCAATGTGGTCTTAGCCTCACTAGTTAGGCTTGAATCCTGGAGACGTCTTGGTCTCTTGGAAAAGAGTCAAAAAATTAACAGATTTTCTGGCCTTAAAAAGAGTACTTCATTCACCAGAAATTATCGAAATGTACCATACCAAGAAAGAGAAAATTACTCCATATGTTACTTCTACACAATTCAGCTAAATACTGGACGGAGGAGAGAAAAGAGAAACCACTACTTCCATGGAAAATGTGCCTTTATCAATCTTTTACAGATCTTGAGGGTGCAGCATTCAATCAACAAAGTAGCACATAATCATGATAAATTAATAAAACAATAAACCCAGTAAATTAGGCTATAAACACACAATCATTTCCCTAAGCAAGAATCTAATTTAGAGAAAACACATATGTATTCCTGAGACCACAAATACCTTCCAGGTAGTTATTCAGTTTAAGCAAACCAAGCTGAAGATTGGCGGACAAAAGAAATATAAATTATTTTAAAAGGATTTCATGCGCCTGGACTTCAATATCTGAAGAAAATAGTACAAACCAAATACTGCTTTCTGCTATAAAAGAAAACCCACCTTAAGCAGAAAATTTGCTCCGGTAACAAGAGACTCCATTTCCTCTACCTTGTCCAGAGTTAGGCCAAGTTTTTCTTTGAATAGATCGGCAAACTTGAAAGCTCCACCACCTGTTGCCTGTTCAAGCATAAAACTCATCAAAAGGTTCCATGGGTCTTATAAATTTAGCATTTCACCATATAATTTAGTTACAAATATTATGAGGAAAAATTCTACTACAGCTCTTCGGTGACCATGGGTGCTTTGACCCCCAAAAAGATATACTCCAGCCATTGGCAGAGGGACATCTACAAGACCTGATTAATGTGTTTTCAGAAAATTGTACTACATGCAAGGGTTTCTGTGCAATGCTTTAGCTCTAAGCTTGAAGTCTTTTATGAATACTGTGTTAGTGTATTTAGAACGATCTACCGATCACACACTAATGCATACACTATTAACTCTGGCACATTAGTCTAATTACACTTCATTGAATTGTGGACATTCCAATTAAAAGTTTAACTACAGAGAACATTTTATTTATTTATTTCAGGTCATTACCACGTCCGCATGTGGCCACTTCCTTCTTCTTTTGGGTTAGCAAAGCATGCGCATTATTTTTTTATCTGCGTGAGACTCAAATCGAAGAACTCTACTTACTAACATATCGATTGACCTAAACCACCTTATCTTACAGTTTAAATTATAAGAGAGAGCACTTATTATTTATTTTGTTATTCGTTTATTTATTCTAGAAGGAGAAATGCATACACTACTTATTCCACTTTATAAAAACTTAATTTTCAAGAAGTATTTAACTTTGACAGTACAAACAATAAGAAGACTGCAGTGTGTAGCTTCCTCAGTACTTATAATTGAGTAGTCCAGCAAACCATAATTGATCTGCTGGACTTCTGGAAGCTTGTTTCATCCCACAATGGATACAAATATTATTTCTTTCTGATGAAGTTTTTTAGGATATAAAATTCCTCAAAAAACTAAGTCTTGAGGGAAACCTCCTATAATCACCTAATTGAGCAAAGAAAAAAGAAAAAGAGGTGGGAAACAGAACCAACATCTTTCGAAATAACTCCTTTACCTTAATCTTGATCTTGTCAACAGCATGAGAATGATGACATTGAGCACCTGTAACATTGTAATATGTAAGATTTAGGAAGGTCATGACATAATACAACTTATTCAAAGAAGTATAACAAACTGTGAGTATAAACTTTAAAGTGAAGATTTTTTCTTAAACTGAGCATATGATTCCTACGGTGACCAGAGTACCTAAAAGCTTAACTGAAACTACATATAAACCATATTTCTGTCCGTACTAGACTGTTTGTACACTTTAAATACGCAAAGGTAATGAAAAAGGTGCTATTCTGTACACTTCACTTGCAAGAATTCAAATTCTTTCAATCATCCACACTTCAAAGTTTGTACAGATGTTTCTTGTGCCACGTTAACTTAGTGATTATTTAATATTGTTCTTCCACTATCACTAATAAAATATTTAAGTAAATTAACATCTTAAAGTCTATGCTAGTATTAAAGCAACCGCTCAAGTGTAGATCCAGCTGATCTGTTTTCTTTTTCTTTCCAATTTCCTCCAACTCCTGAATTCTCTCACTGCTACTTACGAGCAAGAGTTTATTTCATGTCCTCTCTATTCTAGCTTTTTGACCATTGAGAGGCCATCTTTGTTCTCATTCTCTTAACTCTACTACACCTGGAGAAGAGCTATGCTAGGAAAAGAATCCTTGCCCTGTGCCTCTATTACTTCACTTTGTAAAGATGAATAACCGGACAGAAAGAAACACAAAGGAGCAGACATAAGATAAAAAATTTAAAACTCCGTGGCTAAAATTGAAAATTTCGTTGATGTGTACACTGTGAATTATGAGCTGCATTACAAAATCTGGGTGAACTAAATAAAAAAGGAAATCTGTTTCTTTTTAAAAAAAAGGAAAGAGTGACAATCAGGATCAAGCTCAGCCACACATGTACATATTCCAAATGATGCTGACAGCTCCAATGAGTTAGATTTGCGTATAATCAAAGGCGAAACAATAAATTCTTCTTCACTTATCAAAATATATTAAGTTCATGTTCATAATCAAGCTCCCTATAATGTTTACCTAGCTGCCAGTTCATAACCAATTAAGTCAGCATAGGAAAAACAATTACATCTAAGGTGTAAGCACCACAAAGAATACCTACCGCATTTTTGAAGTTTCTTGGAAGACAAAAACTTTATGCAGTCCTCAATCTTGCTAGTCTCGAATTTAACGAAATAAAGCCTGCCACTAAGAATGTGATGGTTAAGGTCTCCATTGGGAACTTCCTGTCTTTCTTTTGATAACGTTGGTGCCTCATCATTTGTGCTGCACTTACTGTTGGTTGAAAAGTATACAATCTTGATGAGGGAGCCTGCAAAAGAAAAGTTCCTTTCATTTAGCATTTTTCCTATTTTGGTCCTCAAAATATTCTTTAATAGGAAGTAAGTAGGAGGATCTTTAAAGCTAGCCAAGTTGCATAAAGCTTCTTCAATATCTGACTGTGTACATAGGAGATGCTTATCAACATATTGTAAAACAGTTAATTTCTGTTCCACTTATGAAAAAATTAGTGAGATTCTATATCCCTTTATGGAACGGAAGGACTTCCAAATTCCAAAGTAGGGCAGGAAATGACAATTGTAAACTAAGACTGAAGTTCTGTTGCAAAGAAAAACAAGAATTTTCACTAAGACGCATTCAGATGTATCTTGAGGTCATAAACCATCTCTCTAAAAGTTGATAATCTACAAAAATGCTTAAGTTAACTAGCACAGAAGAAACTGGTCGACTTCTGGAGATCACTCTCAGTTGATGATATTTCTTTGTTTTAAAAGAGCGGTTTTAGCTAGATTAGACTTTGAACAACTACCAATTCCAACAAGAGTCTTTTTGTTAATTTTGACCAGTCAATTCCAACAATTGTTATTCCAAACGAGGGAATCATTTCTTCAAGATTGATACGTTCTCATTGTCGACAATCTCATATAAATGGTTTTAATCCAGTCTTCTTTTACACTTGTCCAACCACGTTTACCACTTCCTATTGGATATGCCCATGTTTTGCCATTCAAATGTCCGCCTCTTCGCTCAAGCCTCCCTCTTATTTAAGATTAAAATGAACAACTTCAACCTTTCGAGCTCAGAGAAAAAAACATGATACAATGATATATCACTACATAGGATTGCGAAATGAAAAAGGGAAGTTGGATCATCACTTAATAAGTAGAACTAGTGAACTAGTGCAATACAGCCATATATGAATATCATTTTTTCCACATTTTCATTTCTATGAATCAATTACACCGCCATCTCATTCATCCCCCTTTAACCCTCATTGAAACCTATATTGCTCAGACTTTCCAAAAAGAATTCCACACCCATGTCGTATACTCCAAAAATGCACTACTCCATCCAACACTAACCCAATAATATTTTTGAAGAGTTCGAGCGACACATATTGAAACATGTAGTCCAGTATAAACCATCAAGCACATAGCAATTCCAGAAGTTTCTAAATTTCTCTTTCTTAGTTCCTCAGTTAACATAACTGAATTATGAGTCTCAATACAGAAAAAAAAAAGATCTTTTCTTTTTCTTTTTCCTTAAACTCTATCATCAAACTAATAAGAAACAGAAAAACAATCAACTTTCCAAAATCACATTAAAAGTAAAATGCACGTTTCACTTCAACAAATAAGAATCTCAAGATCTCACACACCAACAAAAAAAAAACCCAGAAATGTACGATTCGAACAAAAAATTACCTCCAATGTCGATAGACAAATGTGAAATTTCATCAGCAGAAGTGGAATCACTCTTTTCTAATTTCCCATCAATTCCCTTCACCTCCATATCGGATCCTCCTCCACTTCTTCTTCTTCAAATTGAACACTCAATTAAGTGGAAAAATAGAATTCTCTAACTGTCATGAATAAACAAAATCACGATCGGCGAAGAATATATAGAATTTTGTTCAAAAAAGAGCTACTAAGTACTTCATTAGTCATGGGGTTTGCAGGCCACCTAATTCATCTGAACAAACTCAAAAAAACAGGTATTTTTCTCTTTGGATTTGACCAATTACAAATTTACAATTAATTAAGATAGGCGTGCTATTTATTTTTTTCAACCCTCGAATAACTCGCAGTCTGTACAATTTCTGTATGTGTTCAATGGCTAAATTTTTACTATGTAATAGTCTGTAAATCGCACTACATAAGTCCTATACGACATGCTTGATTGAAAAAACAATAAAGAAAATCAAATTTAAACTATTCATGTAAATAATCAATCTCCAAATCAGCTGAATTATTCAAGTACGCTATTATAAGTGCTATAATAACGATGGATTGATAGTGGGTTTAAGCTAATTTTTGTTAGTTAATGGTGCATTAAATTGCCCCAGACGGTCAGACAAGGCGGCCGAATTTTATTAATCGGTGTATATTAAATTAATTGAGGAAATGTGATATAGTAATTAAGACAATCAACAATTGCATGAAATGTTTCTTCACAAAACAAAAAACCAAAGAACAGTTAAATATTAAGTTGTAAAAGTCCATATAGTCAATTACAATTAATTTAGTTATGAATAAATAAAAGTATAACTCAAATTTTGTTGCACTCAAACCAAGTTGAATGCAATTTATATACCTTATTGCCCTTTCCAGACCTGTACCTTCATCTCACACTTGTGCCTCTCACAATATTTATTTATGTAGATTATATATAAATAATTTTAACATTCTTTATATATCTTAAAATAAAATAAAAATTATTAAAAAAACATTCTCCATCACACCAACCAATCAAACATACATCCAATTATATAAAAACATTTAAAATGGGGAGACGTAGTGCCTCATCTCACTTTATTTTACATAAATAGAATGGATAATAATACCAAACTATTCTTTTACAGAAAACGTATCAAAATGAAGTTTCTCGTTTTCTTTTTTTTTTTTGGTTTAGGACATCTAATTAATTTGTTTATAGCTTAAGCAGATATTTTAGCCGTGTTGGGAAGTTCACCAAACTTTTTAAGGGGTATACGTCACTAGTGAGGAGTGAGGGCCATGGTTTTAATTAATATAATAGTCATGTCATGCACATTATACATCATGTATGTTAACTAAACTACATTAGTGTAAGTGTTGAATGTATAATTAAATATATAAAAAGTTCTTTAATAACATAAAATGAAATTATCATACAATCACTATAACATTATATAGTAGCCGTCACACATTATTAATAAAGTTCACGTGTTAAACATATCAAAAGGAATCGAAGTCAAAAAAGATTTAATTAAATAAAAATATAATTTTACCAAAAAAACATTTATTAGACTATGAGTTCACAATCATTCTTCTTATACTAATCTCTCCTATTTTTTTTTATTTGGTTATCTGATTTTGATTGGAAATAAAATTTGAAAAAATAAATATATCTTTATATCTTATAGTCTAAAATTAAAGATGTGTAGAATATACTAGAATGTATTTATATTTGTAGTCTTAAACATGTCCCGTGGAAAGTTATAATTAAAAAGTTGTTAAGAAAGAAAAGGACATTCAAAAAAAAAAGATCAAAAAGATAAGTGAAACAAACAAATTGAAACGAACGGAGTAATATATTGCAATAATTTATAGATCTTAAACCCTTACTATAATTATTAAGAGTCTCACATCAGCCGTTTAAGAGATGAATCATCTCTTTATTATGATTTGAGCAATCCTCACTTCTTGAATTAATTTTTGGGATTAAGTTAAGACGTTCGAGATCTATTTTCTTCCATGCATGGTATATATATCAAATCAGGACTCATTTCGATTTTAATTTTCGATATTGAGCCTCCATATACAACCGTGAGTGTGTGGTAAGGGGGAAGGGAAACTAAAGACAAAGTCTCACATATCAGGCTTTTAAGATATGAGTGACGATCTCCTTAAATATATATAATTTGAATAACAACTAGTTTTTGCAGTTAATTTTAAACCCAAGATTCATTTCTTTGTGATAACATTTGTTACACTAACATTAATTAATACATAGAAATTAACTAGATAGAGACTAGCATTTTTCTTGTAGTCAATTATAGTATACAATTTGCTTTGTTTCAAGAAAGACAAATCCTCATCATATACCTCATTTCCTATATATACTTTGATATATGTGAAAGAGATAGGAATGGGCCTTATAAATGAGATGAAAGTTACTGTTTAAACAAAACAAGCATGAGCCCAGTCTAGCCAGCCCATCAACCCCATGGGGAACCTGAAAAAATTACTAAAACTTACTAATTTGAATCATTTAAATCAACAATCAATGTGTGCTGTGGATACATGAGAAGGGGAAAAACATAGTCAAACACACAGCTCTTTATATATATATCTATTGAAATGTTGTTTTCAGATTAATAACAACCTCTATTCAATACTTGCAGTAATTAAAAATAAGTCATATACATGAATGATAATGTTTTTAGGTTGGTTATAAGTATATATATACATGACTATAAACGTATCAATACAATTTGTGGCTTAAAAACAAATCTTAGTAAAAAGATTTTTTATTCTGGTGATATTAAATTCTAGTGATATTAATCTTAGCAGGTGCATGTATGTTGACGTTATTTCTATCTTTATAATAGTCATGGAGTAGCTGAAGAAGCTGTTTCCTATCGATATCGACCCTCGTCTCAAGTAAATTATTTATCAACATATTACTTGTTTCTCTATGTATAAATAACTCAATTCCATTCTAGATTCCTCTCTCACTCCACCTTATAAAAGATAGTAAAAACCAAGAAAGAGATTGAGAAGATCAAGAGGAAAAGATGTCAACATTGAATAACCATTTGTTTGAACTCCAAGACACAATATGCTATGTGCAATGTGGCTATTGTACTACAATATTACTTGTAAAATTCAAATTTATTCATTAATTTAAGTTACTACTAAACTCATATAATTACTTCTTTTAATATCATTCTACATATTTTAATTTAAAAAATGCAGGTTAGTGTGCCATGCAGCAGCTTGTGCAACAAAATGGTAACAGTGAGATGTGGGCATTGCACTACTCTCCTCTCTCTCAACTTGATTAAACCTTCTCTTCATCTATTTGCTTCCTTCGACCAAACTCATCAGGTTAACTTCTATACTCTGACAGTATAATTTATTTTTATATTATTAAGTCAGTTAAAAGATAACTATACATAATTGTCTTATCTCAAAGAAAAATAAGATAGCTTACCTATTACAACATATCAAAAATTTGAGTGTGTATAGATATATTATCGGTGTATATAAGCTAAATTCTTTTTTTTGTACTTTCAACAGCCAAAGCCACCAGAAGTTGACAAGGATGAAATTGATGATGCTAATAAGAAGAATTCAAACTCAGATGAAGAAGATCAATTGGAGAATAATGTTCTTCCACTTAATCAAGTTGTTAATAAACGTAAAGTTTCGTTCTTCGTTCCGTTAGAACAAAGTTTCCTATTTATATTTATTTGGTGATCGACCTAACAATTTTTTTTATTCCACTCGGTCTTCCTAGCTAGAAAAAAAAATTGTAATTATTTATTTATTATGTATGTTACTTGTAATAATTATAAGGACATACATATCTAATTAATCATACTACATTTTTTTCAGCTCCAGAGAAGAGACAAAGAGCTCCATCGGCTTATAATTGCTTTATCAAGTATATTTTCAGTTTAATAATTATTCTAATTAATTATCATAAACTATCGTAACTATTATAGAATAATAATTATATTATGTTATGTTAAAATTATTTGACAATATTTAATTTAATTTTTTTACAGAGAAGAGATCAAGAGGCTGAAGACCCTATACCCCAACATGACTCACAAGCAAGCTTTCAGTACCGCAGCAAAAAATGTAAGACATATTTTTTATTGATTTACCCTTAATAAATATCTTGAAAAAGATAATAGCTCTTAAATATGTTATTGGTTATATGAAATACCATAAAATGCAACTAATTTTTGAATAATTAATTGATTTTTATTTCAGTGGGCCCACTTTCCACCAAGTCAACATAGAGGAGGCTGTAGTCTTGGAGAGAGGAAAATGGCAAAGGTATATACAACCATAGATAAATGAAATTGCAATTAAATTTTTTTGCATAATGATTGAAGAAACCTAAGTGATAATCCAAAAATGGACAAACAAAAGTACATTTCATATACTAATGTTTTAACTTTTGAACATTCACATGAAACTAGCTATATGGAATCTCTCGGCTAATCTATATATATAGATAAAAAGCTTCTACCAAATATTTTGTATTATTATAACACGAAATTACCGTAAAATACATATTATTTGTTATGAAATATGTCCGTCATCACTAATTCTTTATTAAATTATGACATGTTCTATGCTAAAAAATAATTTCTTGATATTAAAACATGATGATATTTATGACAATGATTTTGATTGGATTGAATAGCTGCCCCAACTACCATACATATCAAAGTATTAGTAATAATATTTCCCTTAATTGGTATCAATGGATTCATTCATGTCTGTTAAAATTAAACCTTTTATATATAGGTTTCTGCTGCAAGAAACTCTATGGTCCCAAGAGATAGCAACGGTTTAATTCCTTGAATGAAAGGCACGACTCCGTTTCATGAGCGAAGAGATCTTAATCATTTCGAAATTGAAGAACTGAATTATGTGATATTTTCTTGCTAGTAGTACTGTTGCTTTCAATTTCTATTTGTGTTAAAGATGCTATTGTCAATTAATAGGGTCATTGAAGTTTATGTTTGCAACTTTTGGAAGTTTGAAAGTAGTGACATATATATAATAAAATATAATAATAATTTATGTATTTGATGCATTATAATATATATATATACACACATTAAAAAAAATTAACCAAATAATATTTGATAAATCTTTTTATTTTAATTGTTTAGATTAACTTAAATGCAATACTTCAAAATATGCCCATAAATAATTGGAAATATTCAAATATATCCCTAAATAATAAAAAATGTCCAAATATATACTAGCAAACTCAAATAAATTAGAGGCATTTCTAATTAATTCCATTTTGCGGTATATTAATATATACATTTGCGATTAATGATCAGTCATGTCACAATTCTAAACGTGCAAAAAATAAGCATGTGCCTCAACGCCCGTCAATCCTAATCTATAATCCGTCTCTTAAATTAGTCAGAATATTTTATTTAGATATTTAAATGTAGTCATGTTTTAATAGACCTTAGCTATCCTAATTAAGAGGTCAGTTAGACACTTTTAGTTTGATTCAAATTTTGAAAAACAAAAATAGTATTTTTTTTGGTCATGTCAATTAGATAGTTAAGAGAATCACATAAATTGTCAATTTCTTTAATAATATGTATCAATTTTAAATAGAAAATATCTGAATTTTACAATTTATTGAGGCGAATGTAAAATCATTTAAAAAAATCACATATTTTATTTTATTAACTTAACTACCTACTACTAATTAATAAACGACTATATATATATATATATATAAAAAAAAAATCTAATTGAAAAACTTTATTAGAAATTAAAGTGTTCAATTAGCACCATACTTATACTAGTAAATTTATGAATTGGTTATGCATTATCCCTTCTTATATTGGAACTCATATACATTCTTAAAGTACGATTTTGAGCTCCAAAACATACAAATATTTATTTGATATATATATATATGTATATAATATGTGATATATTCAGAATCTAGTAAATAAAAAAGATTATGATTCAAAACGCATAAATATATTACATCCTGGCTAGAAATTTTGTTCTTCATTCTTCAATTACTGCCAATAATATTGTTTCCTTCTCCCAAATCTTGGTTCTCTTTGAAAGCCTAACAAATGAAAAATGTTAACATAATAATTAATACTATATAGTTAATGTAAAAACATATGATTATTTAATGTTAATTAAGCAACTCATAATACAAATTAATTACCTAAGGAGGGTAATGGTGTTGATATGTTGGTGAAATATGCTTGAAAGAAGTCCTTGTTCTCCTTTATAAGCTCTCTCCACACTGCAAATTTAAATTAAACATCAAAGAATATATATGTTGGTCATAATCCAACCATAAACAAATAAAAAAAATCCTAAAGAAATAAATATGTTGTATTCAGAGACGAAAATAGAATTTCTAACTTATTAGCTTCTTAATCTTATTGTATACTATAGTTAATTAATAATGACCTGTTAGTGTTACGAGTGGGCGGATTCTTGCATGTATAGCTATTGTCTTAATGCATTCATCTCTATCCATCCCAAGCACTAAACACCTCTCTATCATGTTTTGTACCTGCCATAGTAATATAATTAGTATAAGCTAAGATTAGAAAAATCATGCAAAAGAGTATATTGATTCTCATAATTAAAAAGTAGGGTGGATCATGTACACAGATAAAATAATTCGTTAATTCTAAAAAGATAATCTAAAAAAATAAATCTATCAAACTAAAATTCTGAGTTCGATTCTGTTTTCGAAATGCACATACCATTCTAATGTAAGTATGAGGGTTGCAACACAAACAAGGAAAATGGTAGTACTCCTGGTTTTGTTGATACATATTTTAGTAACTTTTGAAGGAAATGGACAAAACAAATAGGATAATATTTTATTTTACTCAAGAAGAAGAGGAAAATAGATAAATAATAATATTGTACACAAGTGGGAAAAAGTGCATAAAATAGAAAGATATTTAGAGGGGACTATATATAAAGAGAGTGTATTATATTGTTATCCACAAGGGATCTAAGTGAAGGGCCAAAATAGCATATGAAATCCAAACAACACATCAAATCTCATCTTTTAATAGATAAGAGAAAATAAATTCTAAAAAAATATATATATATTTTTATTTTTTGAAAGATGAAGTTTTGATTAAAACAACATGTTCGTGGCTTAGGCTATTGCCACTTAAATTCCATTCATGTTAATACCTATTTTCTACTTCTTTTGGACCCATCAATTTACATGCAACGGTCCCCGCATCCTCATCATCACCAAAAGATTTGCATTACGCTAATTGCGAAGTCAGTAATTTTAATATATACGAAGTATTATTTTTTAACAAAAAGTATATAGCTACACCATTGTTGAGAATATTTGTATAAAAAAAAATTAAAAGTATATTTTATCATATAAGGTTGTCAAATCTCATTTTTTATTATTATATTTTTGTTTTCAAAATGCAAGATTTTACTGGTAATAAGGATTTTTTGTTTAACGACCTTAATCATCGGGCACTGCGTGTAAGTTGGTGGTAATCAAGTTTATATTTTCAAATTCCATAATCAATTATTAGCTCTCCACCACCCTTAATTTCCTCAAATATTTTTTCCTTCATCAATGTTGTTGCAACAACAAACACATTAATTAGCTTTAATTTGTTGTTGAAACAACAATAGGCTTTGGATTATATAGGAATCAAAATAAGAAATTAAGAACAATATTTCTTCATCCCAAATTGTTCTTTTAATTTAATTATTTCAAGAACCAATTTTGTATTTATTCATTTTTTATTTTTATTTTTAAAAAAAGAAAATGGAAGCAAGAATTCCTTCAAATCCATCCTATGAAAGATTACCAACGTCGTTCTACACTTCAACCCCAGCAGAGACAAATAACCCTAATTGGGGGGACCCAAATAATTCCTTGGAATTCGAACACCTAAGTGCATCGCAAAAAATTGGATCCGTCATGTTTGTTGGTACCATGGTATTTGTTCTCATCGTAGGCCTTTTTGCGATGATAGATTTTAGTATGTCAAGAACCGTTAATTACTCGAACTCACAAATCATCGGTATGCATGGAGTCCATTTACAATCGATGTCCATTTCGAACTTACAAGCCACGGTAAATTCAACGTTTGTAGCTGGATGTAATGTCATGTTCAACATTACAAACAAACGTGATATTGAATATTTTTACGATAAAGGTGTGATATGGGTAATTTTCGATGAGAAAATTATGTGGACGTTACAAACGAAGGAATTTTATCAAGCGATAGGAGAGACAACATTGGTTAATGCATCGGCAAGTCCTGCAAAATTAGAGACAGATTTATATGTACCAAGAGCACTTGCAAGTGATAGAAAATTACATGAATGGGAAATGTTTAAGGTGAGATTTGATATATATTATAGAGGTGGTGTAGGAAGAAATGGATTTAATTTGGGTGGATTAAAGTATGATTGTGATGTGAATATGACTTTTGTTGATGAGACTACACTTGTTGGTGGACCAAGTAAATGTATTGGTAGTGTAGAGGATGTAACTAGTTGTGACAATTTGTTTTCGTGTTCTAATAATAATTAAAAAAAAAAGTGCAAAAAGATGCATGTATAAGATAGCTCCTGATTTTTGATTAAAAAAATGGAAAAAATGTTTTGTTTTTTTTTTACTTTGTATGTACATGGGTTTAGTTTTGAGATTTTTGTATTATATAGTTTGTTATTAGAGAATTGAGTTATTAAGTTTGTTTAATTGTCAAATTGATGGTCATTATGTTTCTTGGATCATTTTGAATAAGACTTTGCTTAGAGAATATTGTACATATAAATCGGATAAATTAAAGTTAGGTGGATTGAATCGATTGAATCTTTTATAACGTTATGTTTTAAAATTTGTTGTTTGGTATTGAAGTTTGACTAAATTTGTTTTCAAGATGGGAAGTTTTTATTTAAAAGTAAAACGCTTCCTAACAAAGGTGACTCGAATTCAAAACCTCTGATTAAAAATAAATGAGTATTCATCACTTCACCACGATATTTTGTTGATACCTTCAAATCTTCAACTTATGGAATTTTTTAAATCGGCTCTATTTATTTGAGAGGATGTTTATATAGAGTAAAATTTCAGATCACCACTTTCATGTGAAATGACTATACATCTAGCACTAAAAAGGTTATCTAGTAGCACGTGTCTAAGTTCTTATACCAAGTTTGAAACTAATTATTAAAGCACACATTAACGTAAGACTAGCTAGCTCGAGACTGATTGTTGAATCATTACGAGGGCACCACAATTATTAGAGGGCTTGTCTCAAAAAAGAGTTCCAACAAGCTGTTTGGATATGAATTAGGATATTCACAATTTACCACGTAATAAAAATTGTTCAATGCGCAATTATCATTTAACTTAAATTGATATGTTTTATAAATTCATCATAAGAAAAAATACAGCGCATATTGACCTTCCAATATTGAAATTTCGATTTTATAGTGTATGACAAATAATTAGACATCAATATAGAATCTTTCTTTTCAAATTTGTACAAATACCATGCATCAAATGAATGAAAGTGCAAGAAAAATTTTCTCACTCTTAATTTCTACATTATTTAATATAAATACATTATATCTGTTTTTTGATAGTTATTATTAATTGCTTGATTAATATGATAGGTCCTTGATTAAATCATATAAAGATATGATCATTGAATCAACTTATTGAATTATTATCTTAATAAGTTTGATTTATCATAAATTGTCGATATTTATTCTATTATGGTGGTGTGCGTCCATGACCTTAAAATATAGTTGTAAAGATATTGAATATGACTAAATGCTTGTGGAATTGTTTAGCAGCATAAAATACAAACAATATCATCAATAATTTTGGAGAACTTGCACCAAGCAATCTCATATGAATATAAAGACTTCAAATTTAATTTTGAGTTGGATTTGAGAAGTCCAATAAGGACTCATGCACATTAAGAATGAGATACACGTTTTTATTTTTAATAAATTTTCCAATAAGAAAATTGTATTGTAGTCTAATTTTTGGATTAGACTACATACAATTTTATATCATATATGAAGTATTGTTTAGATTTTATTTTTTAAAATTTTTTATTTCATTTTTAAAAGAATGTCCTTTCTATCTTTTCCTTTGATATTTTTTTAGTTTCAATTTTGCACTTGATAGATATAAAATTAGAAAATTTAAGACTATTTTGATTGATTCATCATACTTTAAATTTAAAGTTATAAAATTCAGAATTATTACGAAGTAAAAATTGCATGGGTATTATACATCTGTTGTTTCTTTAAAAAAGAATAGTTTTTATCTATTTATTCTCTCAATTTTATTTTTACTTGTTCATATTTAATTTAACTTCTTAATAAATAGACAGTTAATAAAATTATAATTTTCTTATATTATTTTATTTTAAAAATATAATAAATTTAAAATTTCTAAAAATAAGTTGAGTAATTAATATTAAGTATATTAATATTTAAATATATCCAATTTTTAAAAAATACTTAAATAAAATAAATACTGTAATAATAATATAATATAATACTTGATAAATATGTAGAGACGAAGTCAACGAGGCATGGTTACATTACCCGCCAAATTTAACCCGCCAAAAGACCTGGGACCCGCATAATGCACAAACACCGCCCACTTTGCCTACCGGCAAATGCTATTACCAAAATACCCCTCTTAAGAAATGTACTAGTTTCTTTTATTTAATTAATTAAAATGAATAAATAGAAGAACTACACATAAATGTAAGATTAGTGATGCTTGATTCTCTTAAGTGAAATTAAATTCTTAAACATGCCAATTTATGTACACTTTAATATCATTAAAGATATATAATAATCTTATCAGAATTCAAGATATGCTATGAGGTGAGTATATATTTTATGTTAATTTTAATGGAAAACTGTATAGTTTTAAGATTTTTTTTCTTTTTATTGTTTGGAAAATAAATAAATATATCTTTTTAAATAATTATATATAGCAACATCACAATTAAAATATAAGTTTGGGATGATAAATTGTTTGTGATTTGTAGGCACACCATATTTAATTTTTTCTTAGCCATCTACTTTTAGTTTGTGTGAATATTCTTCTCAAGAATAGACAACTTCTTTTTATCTCGTCATAATTCTAAATGGTAAGTAGTTAAGCTAAACTATCAACTTTACATCATAAGATCCAAAGATCAAAATGTTTGAATCACTTTTTTTGAGTAATTATATTTTTTATCCGTTGAATATATTCAAAATATTTAACTTTCAATTCATTTAATTATAAGATATTCGTCCTTTATATAGAAAGTATATTCATTCTAAATTATTTTAAGATTACACCACCTTAAATATAGAATAATAATATAAATTTAACGTAACAAATAAACAATTAAATGATAAAACATTTCGTGAAATTTGTAACCTTCCCTAGTAAAGGAATCAAAATTGCAAATTCAAGCAATTGAAAGTTAAAAAATGTACTTAGCAAGATATCATAACCAAATAAAACAAGAATTTACTAATACTTAATTAGTAAGTGATAAAAAAAATGCTAGTATTAATCCTTTCTCTTAAGGGGCATTAATGTAAAAAAGCAAAACACCCCATCTTCTCTAGTGATTATATTTTTGTAAAAAGAGAATCAAGAAAGGATCATGTTGGTGGGAAAACCAAAGAATATATATATATATAATAAATATGAAGAAAAAAAATCAAAATGTTTTGAGAAGAAAAGTCCTGCAAAATCCAGAAGGGGGAGCGTGATTCCAGCCATTTTTGCTTTTACAATCGTTCAATATCTTGTTTTGTGGGTCCCACCCCCACCCCCAACAACATTTTTGTCACTATTCTTTTTCTTGTATGTAAGCATTCCCAAGATTGGATTTTTTTTAAAGAAAAATTGTGGGGTTTTGGTTTGACTTGCATAGGGATTTGCAGGATCAAGATGGGTTCATTTTGTTGAAGAAGTTCAAGTTAAAAAAGCTATCTTTACACCCCTTTTTAAGTTATTGGTTTTGGGTAAGCTTTATTTTTTAGTATTTGTTATTGCAGATTCAGATTCAGATGAAAAGCTTTATCCTTTGCTCTTGTGTTAGAATATAGTTCTAGGAAGATCAAGATTTGGTATGTGATTTGTGTTATGGAGTTCTATATATCAGATTGATTGAATTTAGGAGTCAAAATCCCATTTTTTTTGTTTTATGGAATGGATTTCTTAGACTTTATTGTTTGATCAAAGTATTTTCTAGTTTCCTAAGTTTCTAGATGTATTGTAGATTTAGAGATAGTGTTTCCTCTTTGTGTGTTTAAGTTGGTCTGTTGTCTCTATGCTTTTACAAATTTGCAGGCTTATCTTTGTTTGAACTTTGGGAGAACTTCCTATGGTGACTTTACAACTGAAATTTGTATACCACATTGCATTTGTTATATTAATTTTTAAGTGTGGAGGAGTGACCTTCTAAATTTGTAGAGATAATGGAGTAGTTTTGTTTGGAACCAGAAAGTAAAGGTTGCTCGTTTCGACCAATCATGTCCTGAAATTAGTCGCATTGCCTAGACAAAAGAAAGATGGTATTTTTCTTTTCAACAATGGAAAGAAAAGGGCGGGAGGTGTGGGGGGTTGGATGTAGCAAGCTTTTCATCCAAGTTTGTTTTGGAATCCTTAGTTTTATTATGGTATTGTTATTCCGTGCATTCGAGGTTCCATCAGAAAAATGATTGGTTTTAATTTTTGTATTTTGAACACCGCAACATTGTTTTCAGATTGTGTATCATTTTTATATAAAATGAAATACATAGATATTCTGGCAGAAATGGATGGATAAGAAGGGGGTTTGGTTCTTCATCTGTATACAGTAGTCTTATGGATCTAAATCTTGTAAAGGGTGAAGTGGAACTTTAAAGTTTCACACGGTTGTTTTTTCAAAGCAATAAAAGAGGAAACATGACGACTACTATGGTGGATGCACTTGTCAATCTGTCACAATCTTTGTGGTTAGTAGAAAATGATCAGAGCACATTATCGCGAGCCGTGAGGTGGCTTAAGATGACTCCTTTAATTTTTTAAGATAATATTTCTCAAACAACTTTAATTTCTATAATTAGCCATGCATTTCAGTTTAAATAGAGAGTATGATGAGTAAATGTGGTTACTAAACTTTGATTGGTGTTAAATGACCTTTTTATTGCTTATATCCATGTCTTCTAATCGTTGCTGTTGACCTTTGATCCAATAATTATGGGTTTAAAAGGTGTATATCGTGTCCTTAATCTGCAGGTGAACTTGCTCAGTACCTGAGTAGATTTTCCTTGGAAAATGTATAGAGGCAATGGCAATGGCACTAACACTCAACTTCCAATTTTCGTGGATGCGAATGGTTTCCAGTATCCTCCTAGTGCACCAAATCAACTTCAATTATTCGGAAGCTGTGAGTTTCTCTTCTATTAACATATGTAAATTGGATTGTGAGCTGTTCATTATTTGTATATCATTCTCAACAGCATGACAAGTATACGTATCTGTGTTTTTCTTTTTTCGCTTTTCAATCTATTGAACACTTGCTGCTATATCTTTATTTGTTCACGAAGATGCTTCTAGCTGTAAAGCTCTGTAAAATTATCGTAAATGGGTTTTGAACATTTTTGTTGTTATCGATTCTATGAACTTTCTGAATCACTATAGCTATTGTGAACTTTCAATGGGAATACCAAGTTGCAGGTGTACAGTTAATAGTGGCCGACCAAATTTGATAGAACAGCATTGAATTTTGTTTCAGAATTCTTCTCTTATTTCCAGTGTTGCAGTTTAGCTACCTCTTGCTAAGCCTGTAGTCTGGATTTCGCTTACTATTAGGGGTCTTTCATGTACTTATCAGTACAAAAAGATGACGAAAACTTGAAACATATAAGCTAAGGGAACCTCAAATGCTCTTATATATTTATCAACATTTCAAGTTTTTTTTTAAAAGATTGAGTGGCTTCATCTGTATTAAACTATTTGGTAAGTCTTATCTTGTCTTTCTACTACTGATGCTGCAATTCTGAGATTTCTCATGGGATCTTTTTAATCTTTTCAAAAAGGTCTCATGAACACCTTTTTGGTGTCTTTTAGAAGTGTATCTCAAGTTCTTTTTGGTATTTGTACTAAACCTTGGGTTGTGGTCATGAACGCATTTCTCTTAGTTTTATCTTACAGCCATTATTGTGCTGTAATGTTGTATTTGTACTAACAAGCCTTGGGTTGTGCTCGGAAGTCAAGATTTACAGGAAAGGCCAAAAGTAGTAGTAGGCATATCTCAGCTATTCAATGTTTTAAGCAGGGTGAGTAAAAATGCGGGAAGAGGAACTGAAAATGAGTTGAGTTTGTTGGGAAGTCTATGCCTTAAATATAGCTTTAGCCTAACTTCAATAATATGGTTTATGAATTGGAGTTAAAAGTTGCCCTGTATTAACTGACATAGCAAATACTGGAACATTTTGTGTACTATTAAAAAAATTGAGGAGCATACCAAGTTACCAACTCTTATTAGAAGAGGGAAACTTCATTATTATAGATTTCACACCTAAGTTTATGCTCGAGGATATCAATAGTCGCTGGGATCTTGCAACAAAATTCTAGAGGCAAAGGCATCACTCAATTTCTAGGTTGATGTTTCCGTGAATTTGTTCTCGGCATGCTAGTCTTTCTTCACCACTAATAAACTCATACTGATATGTAATTTGCTATATAGAAGTATTTACTATTTACAATGTGCTCTTTCTTTTGCTACAGTGCCACTTGGATCCACTGCTGATCCTGTAAATTATTTTGTAAATGAGCATGCTACGCCTATGATTCGGCATAATCGAGGAAGCGAAGCAGGTGTTTCCAGGCAGCAAAAGCTTCAATTTTCCTTGAATCATAATTTGGTTCATGATGACACTGAACGGCCAGCAAATGTTCCTGCCCAAAATCCTGTATCTACTGGTTTAAAGCTATCATATGATGACGATGAACCCAACTCTTCTGTCTCTTCTGCAAGTGGAAGTATCAATGCATCAGCATCAGTTATAATGTCCCTTGGTGACAACATTAAAACAGAAATGGAACGCCAGAAGAAGGAATTTGATCAGTATCTTAAGACTCAGGTATGGTACAACATTTTCCTAACATCTGATATAATTTGCTTAACCGAAAGGAAAGGATATATGTTTTGATACATATGTTTTGTACTCACAGTGGAACTTGGTAATATTGTCTATCTGCTTCCCACAGTCTGTAAGGACTTGAGCTAGATGAATTTGTTCTCCAACATAGCGGCTGCGGGTTTCCTTGTCATCCAAAAAAAAAAAGAATGTACCTAAATGTCCTTTAATCTTGTGGTGTTAACCATGCTGGGTGGAAAGTAGAAATTAAAGAGTTGTCAAAAAAGAAAGTAAGACAAACAAATTAAAACGAAAAGCCGAAAGAGTACCAAGTTTGAGGGGCCATCTATGTGTTTTGGCCTACCATTCTCCTGAAGGCTGAAACTTTGAGCCTAGATTACACTTTGTTTGTATTATTTATAAGTAAAGACATATCGACATCTATTAGAAAGAAGTTACAAGATATGTGCAAGCAGTAAGAAGTTAACATAATTTGGTGTTATTTTTAGAATTGGTTGGACGCCACCTATGATACTGTGGTCTTATTAAATAAGAAGAACCAATATGCAGTATCTTTGTAGAAAGACATTGTAAAATGTGTGGATGACTAAGGAATTAACAAGGCCTGTAACCCAAGTCAATTTAATGTTGTTAATTTTTTACCTTTTTACAGGAAGAAACTTGGGCTAGAGGTGTTAGAGACATAAAGCAGAGACATATGGCTTCGTTACTGAGTGCAGTCGAGAAGAATGTTGGTACTAAGTTGCAAGAGAAGGATATTGAGTTAGAGAACATAAATCGGAAGAACAGAGAACTAGTTGAACGGATGAAGCAAGTTACAGCTGAGGCGCAAAATTGGTGTTACAGAGCCAAGTGTAACGAATCTTTAGTCAACACATTAAAAACGAACCTTCAGCAAGCGATGCAATCTGCTGAACAAGGAAAAGAAGGGATGGGAGATAATGAGCTAGATGATGCTGCATCCTACATTGATCGAAACAATAGGCTCAGCAATATTCCTAGTGGTTCTGGTAAGTGTGCATCGACGAAAAAAGGCATTATCTGCAAGGTATGCAAATTAAAGGAGGTATGCATCTTATTGATGCCTTGTAGACACTTGTGTTTGTGTAAAGATTGTGAAGGATTAGTTAGTGTATGTCCTATCTGCCAGTTGATGACAACTGCTAGTGTTGAAGTGTTCTTGTCTTGAAATATGAACAAAAATAAGACCAAGGCACAAGAAATAATCTCATACACATTTTAGATAATTGTTGTGGATTTAATGTACAGAAGCAACTTCTTTAACTATCATACTTCTTGATGCTTCATTTGGCCTTAAATTTATTTTCTTATCAAAATTTGATTTGCTCTAGACAGCCATGGATCATATTCTGTTTGATATTAATCCTCAGAAATAAGTAGCAATTTCTATCCACTTAAAAAATTTTAAATCTTAGTTTAAAATTTTATATTTATATTTTGTTCTGATTAATTGCATATATTATGGGATAAAATGCTTTGTTTGAATGGTAAGAAGTAATTATCAATGTTGCTTAACAAACATTTGGTGTCTTGAAAGATGTTTATGTTTACCAAAAATTATTTCACAAATTGTTATTGCAATATTATAATCTCAACGACTTTACAAAAAAAAAAAAATAGAATAGAAAAAGCAATAAAAACTATGTTGACGCTTCAAAAAATATTTATATAATTTTTTCATTTATTAGGTAATTACGAATCAATCTATGTAATGGACATCGACTAGTATTCCGAAAAAAAAAAGGATAGTTAACTTGTTATAATTTTTTTATAAAGGATAGTTAACTTGTTATAATTTTTTTATTTTTTTTTACTTTATTAGTGTACATATAACTTATTATATCTCATATATACTTCCTCATGAACGGATCCAAATGTGCTTAACTTTTGATGGATATGTGCGCTGGATTAATATCCAATATCATTACCCCATTAATTAGTTGTGTAAGTTGCATTTTTTTATTAATCGATCAAAATAATTACATTCACTAGCTAAATATATAACATTTTTTAACAAGAAATTATATATAATTATATATTACTTTGTGTATGTCATATAAGAGAATATAATATTCTGTAAATGAATGAATATACAATTAGTGTGCAATTATTAAATATACAACTCAAAGGGAACAATTCTTTTTTTTTAATCAGCTAGAGTTCAAGGAAAGTCAATTATTTATCCCAAAACATATATATGTTCTATATCTTTATTAAATATTAGTTGTGCTCTACGCTTTATATTAATGATAGAGTTCTTTTTATTGATTTTCATTTGATGTTTGATATTCATTGTAAAGTTTGAGTATTTTATATTCATGCCATGTAGGACCTCTCGATAAAATATTTTTTATATTTACAATTTAAATCCAAAACTCTTAATTAAGAAAGAAGCAACTTCATCTAGCGCAATCAATTTTTTATGGTAGTCGTCTAATCATAGAGTTAACATTGTGTAACTTTTGCAATCATTTATAATTAATATTTCTAATCTAACAGAAATGCATGTGCATTGTGTTTGCATTTATCCAATGCATCTCAACACGTTCTTTGCTTGTTTATTAATTTAATATTTCAATGATCTCTGCTTAAATTAAATTAATCATGAGCCCGCCTTTGTTGCCGGTTCATGGAATCCATATCTATAAAAAAATGATAATGATTATAAGAAACTAAATATAATAAAGAATTGTATAAGCAATAAAATAGAACTCATGATGATTAGCAGCTGTCATGGGGATTAGAAAATGTATCACAATAAGAAAATTAATTGTTTATGCACTTACAATTGAGTGAAGAAGTTATTCTTTTAAGATTTTTTGTGTAAATTAAAGATCTATTCTGTGTAAAATAAAGATCTCTTGTAACTAAGATATAAAATTAAAAATAAATTTGTTGGGACTATAAAATAAAAAATCTCCTTCTATAACACTAGATTGAATCTATGAAAAGGTTTTGATAATTTTTTTAAAAAATAGAGTGATGGTAAAGCAAAGAATGATATAACAACTTAAACACAGGTATATAATTGCTTTTTTGAAAAAGACGACTTTATGCAATAAACTCTTTTTTATGTGCATGATCTGAAAAAAATTCGAATCACAAGAGTCTATTATATATAATTTTATTTTATATTTTTGCAAGAAACTCATGTTTTCACTTTGAGAGGGAGTAACACAATGTTTAAATTCAAAATATGATTGTGATAGAGTGAATTAAAAGGAGAAAAATCAATAAAATACCTAGGATGAGAGAGAAAATACTACTGTATATAATGAGGTAAAACGAAAGATATACAGTCTATATGGATATACAAATCCAAAAATAGATGCCTAACATTTCAGATGAAATTAATGGTTGTTTAAAATTACAGTTACCATAATTTAGTAGTGTATGTTTATTTAGTCACGTAAATTACCTTTTTTATGGGCAATCAAACCCTCAAATAAATAAGAACAGTAGATTACTTACATTATTAGTCTATTAACCCTTTTGGAGCAGTCCAAATTAATTACCAGACGAACTCTAGATATTATTGTTAATTAAAAATGTTGTTATTGTTAATCAAATAACTAAAAAAGATAACTTTTATTATTAGTCAAATAAATCTTTCTAAAGCCTATGTCTCCATAATATTCTTGGGATAACAAGCACAAAAAACATATAAAATCACCTAATTGGCCTTCTAGATATCCAAAAAAAAATAGTAAAAAATAATGGGACTGTGCCTAGCGCTTCACCAACTTCCTATGGAGGTTTCTTAGAGATCTCAAGAGAAAACCATCCACTTTACCACAATACTTTGTGATAATATTACTAATACTTTTGATACATATTTGATTATTTTACATATATTAAGGTGATTCTTCTAATAAAATAGAGGTCTCTTTACTGACCCTTGCTTCAACTTGAAAGAAAAATGACTAATTTTCCATCTTATTTATATATTATATCGTCTCAAATTATTTTATGATAAAAAAATTACCTCTTATTTTTAAATTAGAACAATCAATAATATCATAATGATGTTTTTGTAGCTAAACAAAGTGGAACACAAAATCAAATAGGTGATATTTTTTTTAAAAGGAAAGAAGAAAAAGGAATCTTGGACAAAGAAAAGAGGAAGGAAGGGACACCATTATGAATCGTGATTGAGCGATAAAAGTATTTCATTATTAATTAAAAATTTTAAATTTAAATTATGAATATAGAAAAAATAAGTTCAAATTTTGAATCAAATCAATATAAAGAAAGTAATATCGAAAATGTTATTCTCAGCAATACACTATTTACATTAAGTTAATGCTTCAATGTGTGCTCATCGAGTGGGAAAAGAGGGGAAAAAAGGAGGCATATGAGTCCAATGAGTCACCGTCCAACATCGTGTCCCCACTGGACACTCCCTACGAAGAGCTGTGAGAGAGAAAAGAGAGTTGCAAAAAAAAACAAATGAATAGTAGCTAAATTCTTCTGTATATATACAGCTAACGCCAACTTTGTTCTCTGGCCTTTCTCTTCCATTTTCATAATCCCAAGGATCAAAGAACTTCATTTAGGTAAATCCCATCTCTCTAATTTTGTATCTCTATCATCTTTGATCTTGAGTTTTCCAAATTGGGTAGTTGTTCTTTTTATTTGTATATGAGAGTAACATTGTTCTTTTTGGAAATTCTGGACCTTTGGGATTTGTTATGAAGTTGATTCTTTTTTTAAAGTTGTGATCTTTTGTGTTATCATCTGATGGATATTTTCTTCAGTAGTTGCTTTTGCCTTTTATATCTCTATGATCTTTATTTTTCAATTCGGATAGTTCTTTTTATTTTTATTGTATACGAGTGCAAAGTTGTTTTTTTTGGAAATTCTGAACCTTTATGTGTTGTTATGAAGTTGATTCTTTGTTTAAAGTTTTGATCTTTGTTCAATAGGATTATCATCTGATGGTGTTTGATTTAGCAGTTATCTTTGCCTTTAGTATCTCTATGCTCTTGATTTTACTTGAATTGCATAATTTTCTAGTCGGTGGTGGTCTTTTTGTTTTTATGTTTTGAACCTTTCTTTTTGAAGATTCTGTGTAGTTATAAAATTGAGGATAGGGAAGGGAAAATGGAAGAAGGTGGATAATCGAATTTTCACGAATAAGGTGAAAGTTCATGTAGATTATGTATATTCACTTCTTAATCTGCTTCCGAAGTATGGATTGATGGGTATTTTGTTTAGGGGTTGACTTTGCCTATAGACTTGTACGTTACTCCTGGTTTTTTATTGAATTGTGAATGTGTAATGAATCACCTTGTCTAGATAAGCAAGCTTTAGATCAGAGGTGGAGTCAAGATTTAAATTTTATGGGTTCAAGCTTAAAGGGCATTGGACCTATTATCTTTTTAAAGTTATGGGTTCATATCTTGAATTTTAGTAAATTTATGCTCCGCATTGAAAGTATATCTCCAAGGTTTAGTTTTTGACTCCCATTGGTGTTAGGCTGTTGGAACTGAAAGATGGGTTGGTCTTGGTATGCAAAAGATGGTCCTCGGTAAATCAGGGGGGGGGGGTTACGAATAAAAAGGTGAATACAAGTTTAATCATGTAGCTATCATGGTTTTGTCTTTTTACCTTTTTGTCAATTGTTTGTGTAAGCACTAAGAATTTTTTTTAACTTTTGCTTGGTTTGTTGAATTGAAATGTTGCGATGTTGCTTTGCTCATTTTGATAGTTTATCAAAATCCAAGAGGTAATATACCTGGCACAACTCCTCAGTAATTGCTTTGCCCAGTTTTTACTAATGTACTCGTCATGTATGCTGAAATGTCAATTGTTATCTTTTGAATACTTTGAATGTTTGATCAAGATTACCATTTCAAAAATGTGTGATGAATATTAAAAAGACGGTGTTGTAAGTGGCATGAGCTGGTAACTGATTGTGGAAGCTATCAATTATTAGGATTCCTATTCGTATTTTGCACGAGGAAATGGGATCGGAGGGGCCAAAATCTGTGACCATTCATGTCACGGGGTTCAAGAAATTTCACGGTGTAGCTCAGAATCCTACTGAGACGGCAGTTAGCAACTTGAAATATTATGTTGAAAAGAAAGGATTACCTGCTGGTGTGACCTTGGGTAGCTGTACTGTTCTTGAAACAGCTGGAGAGGGTGGACTTCCAACATTGTTGAAGGTTATAGAGGAGTCCTCCGCTGGAAACAGTTCAAATAATGGACAAGTCATATGGGTTAGTTCTGCCAAGACAAATATTCTCCTTTAACTAATTTGTGTGGATTCATGTTTGCTCTTTAAACTGTCTTGTGCAGCAAATTGCCGGAATAATACGCGAATTATGCACATTTATGTTACATGAATAGCTGGATTTGTGGTTCTTCTTTTTCTGATTGTTTCTTTTTTATTTACTTCCTCTGATTTTTTGATACTTTGATGGGTAAATGTATTGTAGTGAGCTAATGATCATACTCCTATAGTCCAACAGAGACAGAAACACACCAACTGATTTCTTCCCATGTGTTACCTGGTACCTATTGCTGGTGGGAGGTAGCAGGTATTCCGTGGAATTAGTCGAGGTGTGCGCAAGCTGGCCTGGACACCATGGTTATAAAGATCATACTCCTATAGTGCCAGATTGAGAGCTTTTGTCCCGTCCAGGTTGCAGCCCAGAGCATTCTTCAGCTAGTCTAATATCAAACTCCACATATGCCAATATAAAATGAATAGAGTACTAGATAGGGTACATGCCTACAGGGAGAAAAGACATAATGAACTCATTAATCATCCGCATTAATTTTTCTGAGAGACTGATATGAGTTGGTAATTAGCTGCTAAACCATTTCTTAGGGGAAGTTGATTGGAGGAGTGTCCATTTTCTTTCGTTGACCCTTATGGATGAACTTGACTACAAAAACACATGCATCAGACTGTTCAAACTATGTCCTAACTTGTGGCTATCAAGTTTGGAGGTTGTAGATTGGATAAATGAAAGATGAGCTATCTATCCTTGTTAAAGACCAAATTTATAGGCGATACTAAAACCCAATATTATTAGCAAAAAATTTTTCCAAGTTATACCATTTTTGTTGAACTTTTAGTCTCCCAGTTTGGGAATCCGATTCCGAAAGGGTAACTAGTTAGGACTATAACCATCTCATACAAAATAGTAAAAACATACAAAACTGATGCCAATTTGTGGCCACGAGACTAGCAATTTAGTATTTGGATTGAGAGTGCATGACTGAAGAAAAGAAAAGGCTAAAACATGACCAATGTTGTCCCTTGTGTTTGTAGCTAATTGTTGTTTTCTCAATAGTTAGTTAGCTACCAATCTATGTGGGCTGTCAGGATAAATAACCATTACCTGGAATTTTAGCATGCCAACTTAAATCCAAAGAAGTATGGCAGTACATATCAGGTCTTTCGTATGCAAACAACAGGAGGAGATACTCTATGCGTCAGTGTTTGTGAAGACACTTGAATAGATTTCTCTTTGGAAATTCTAGCGAAATGGCTACTTACATAGATAAATATTGAAAGGTTTTGAGGTCAATGATTATAGATCTAGAACACAGTTTATCCTACTCAAGTCTTGTTTGGCAGCCTTGCATTCTGTGGGTGCTCCTATTCTCCTTCACTCACACACACACACACACACTTGGAATGCCTGAAGAAAAATAGAATGTGCTGCTGATATAGAAGTCCTGTGTTATCTGTTCAGCTTCACCTTGGGGTAAACAGTGGAGCAACAAAGTTTGCAATTGAGAGGTTGGCAGTTAATGAAGCCACATTTCGTTGTGCAGATGAGCTTGGTTGGCAACCTCAGGTAAGGTGTTTCATCTGTTAACCGAGATGAGCTAACCTGATATTTTGTTATGCTAATATTCTTATTGATTTTCCACAGCGAGTGCCTATTGTTCCAGAAGATGGAGGAATAAATCAAATAAGAAAGGTCTCTTCTATTTTTCATATGATATACTTAATCTGCTCATGTATACTAGATGAAGAAGTAGAGTGCTTTTTTTAATCTTTTGTTTACTGATCAGTTACACTGTTAAGTTCTTTGTCTGTATTCCCTCCGTTTTCCTTGTGCCGTAATCTATTTTTTTCTTGGTTGTTGAAGACATGTTGCCCTACCGAGTCAATCCTGGAGTTGTTAAAGAAGAAAGGGTTTGATGTGACATTGTCGGACGATGCAGGTCGTTTTGTGTGCAATTATGTGTACTATCATTCTCTCCGATTTGCAGAGGAAAAAGGTCACAAGTGTCTGTTTGTCCATGTTCCTACCTTCCATAGAGTGCATCAAGAGAAACAAATGGAATTTGTTGCTGCTCTGCTGGAGGCTATTGCATCAACTTGTTGAATATCAGTACAGTTGGCTCCAAATGGAATTCTTAGTTTCAAAACTTTCTGTTGTTTAATCATGTAATTCTGATTTACTTGTAAATAGATTCCCCGTGTCCAATGAACATCTTGTTCACGTTTCCTTGAAACTCCGTTGATTTATAATTGAAGTGGCTTTTAAGCAAAATTGATTCCAATTCATATAAGTACTATTTTACTTGATTATACTTTTTGCTTGGAATGGCAATGGGGCAGGTTGAAATAATCTAAAATGTGCGGGTTTTAAGCTTAAAGCTCATGTCATTCTCAAAAATTATTCTAAAATTATATGAAGCTTTCCCCAAGATTAGTGACTTCAAATGGTGATGGAGCATTTTTTTGAATTCTAAACGTAAGACAGTCCTCGTGCTCTGAAACGAAAATCTTGTTATTGTTAGATATAACTTATTAATATAAAATTGTCCACTCTCTTTTTGACTGTTGCTATTTTTTCTTCTTGATTACACCAATTTTCAGCATTTCTTTTGTTATCCCCAAGCTTGCAACTTCTAACTCTCTTATCTTCTCATGTTGAATAATGCAATTTTCATAATTTGATTTTTTATTGTGAGCTCTCATTTTTATAAGTTGGTTCTTAAATAGCATTAAGAAATGACCGTTTAAAGTCAAATTTTAATTCTGAAATTGATTCCTACATTAAAGTGATGTATGACTTTTATTAAAATATAATTATTGTTTAATATTTTATTAATTCATTTTTTTTAATAACAACACTTCATCTACTAAACTCCATTTTACAATTCCATAAATTAATTCTATCTTAAAATGTAATGAATTAATACCATATGATTATTAAAAATGACCGTTTTTTTAAAAAATTTAATTTTACTGAAGGGATAAAATTATAATCAAACTTTGAAGTTAAAGATCTTCCCATTTATAATAATAATAATATATGATATGATGATATACCTAATCAAACAGCAATTACATATATTCGACCATTGTATTACACAGCCATTACAAAAAGCCCTAAGGAAACACAAAATGCTTTCAACATGATATTCATAACCACACTGACATGAGAAGTAAAAACAACTAGATAAAACTCCGCCTGCATCCAGGATCAACCCACAATAACAAATCTGCATCACTTTAAGCCTGTAAAAAGAGGTTGAGAAAATTAGAGGCAACGACAGCACATATTCCAACAACACAGCTTTGATAAATTACCTTGTTAGCAATGTTGTTAGAAAGCCAATCAAGTCCCTCGTAAAGCCCCTCACCAGAAGTTGCACAAGTGCTCTGGATGTACCTGATACAGAAAAAACCCAATTTAGAAACTCCTCAAAAGTAAGCAAATCATTCTCACAAGCACTAGCAAAGTGCTTACCAGTGACGCTGCCTGAGGGAGTGCAGTCCAAGCTTATCAGTTATTTCAGCAGCATTCATTGCATTAGGAAGATCTTGTTTGTTAGCAAATACTAGAAGCACAGCATCCCGAAGTTCATCCTGGGTCACACAATAATAAATAAGTCCACAGGTCACTCCAGAAAGTTTAATTGAAAGATCCCTAAGTTTATCTTGCACTTGCCATCTAATAAATAATGACAAATGGATGTGGCTACAAAATCACAACATAGAGAATAATGGCACGTATGATCTGTAAGTAGCAAGGTAGGTGGTTTTCTCATAGATTGCTACCTTCCCTACTGCCCCTGGCCTACTTTGCTGTGTTCTTATACAACATGCAATTTGGTGATGCAAGTACAGTGAAAAAATTCAACTATTCAGAATGACCTCTAGATATATTACCAACTTATTAATGCTGAAACTGAAATACTAGAAGGAAACAAGTTGATAAATCAGTTCAACTTATATTAGTCTATTATTTGTTGAACAAAAAAAAGATGTTTCAGGAAAATTTTGTCATCTACAATCGATCATCTCTACTTGAACTCAAAATAAGCACATACATTCAACGCTATGCAGCTCAAATGTTTAAGATGCTACCTCTGGAAACAATAGTAGCCCTGCATAAAGTGTGGAGAAGGATCATTACCTCGTTCAACATCCTATGCAATTCATCTCTTGCTTCTACAACACGGTCTCTATCATTGCTATCAACCACAAAAATGAGACCCTGAGTGTTCTGGAAGTAGTGCCTCCACAATGGACGGATCTGCCAAAAGTGAAAAAATGAAGTTAGAACTATCAGATAATTGTTCAAAAGCTTCATTCCATACGGAGTGGTCAGCCTTATTTTCGGCAAATGTAGTATATATATATACAAGGGCCAGACCAATGCAGAACATACAACCTTAGGGGAAAAAAGGTTATACCTTGTCCTGACCTCCGACATCCCAAACAGTGAAGCTGATGTTCTTGTACTCAACAGTCTCCACATTGAAACCTGAAAATTGTCGATTATTAATAATAGCTCACTGAAGCAGTAAGGTATTATTGGCATATGAGTGAACATTTTCCAAAAGCTGACAAGAGAGAGGAACAAATTATCTTTTCAATAGTCACCAAGAAAATACAGTGATATAGCAAATGCCATTAGCTAATAATTAGTATCATATAAATTATCATACAGAACATTATAATTTGCATGACAAACAGTCACAGATAAACCTTGAGAAGTTTAAGACCACCACTTTGCTAAGCTTACTCACCGTAAAGAACCAAAGCAGGGAGAGACAGACAGTAGGAGGGATAGGATATAACCAACTAAGCATTTGCAGCAACCGACACCAGGAAGAAGGATTTTGTAATACTGCCTACCACCATTCACATTCTTTATTTATCAAAATAACAAGTAGGTAATATTTTGAGTGATGAAATGCACATAGTGCAAGGACAGGGCAGTTCAAGTGGAAAGCTTGCTCCACCTCCAGCGGCAGTTGGGGGGTTCAAGTCATCACATGAAAGTGGGGAGAGGCCACTAATGACTCCTAGGGAGAGGGATCGAGGGTGGGTGGATGTGGTTTACCAATAAAAAAAAGAAACTGTACAACATAAGTCAACCCTCACCATAAAGGTCTGGCACTAATACATATCATGCAACATACCAAACATACACAACCAGAGACCAAGTCAAAATAATAAAGTAAAATGCTATGCCTAATCAGTGCATATTGGGAGGGAACAGGCAAAAGGCATGTTTCATTCCTTACAACCAAATTGTAAATGCAGAGATCATTATGGCAAGAACTTTGCTGCTGTATGCAACGATCTACATACCAATGGTAGGAATAGTAGTCACGATCTCTCCCAGCTTCAACTTGTATAATATGGTGGTCTTACCAGCTGCATCAAGACCAACCATTAGAATGCGCATTTCCTTCTTGGCGAAAAGCCGACTGAAGAGCTTGGTGAATGTGAGCCCCATCACGCTTCCTTGATGATGATCCCTACACCACAAAATTACACAATTAAATCATACAGCTGAAATCCATAATTGCCTTCAAAATTCAGATCCATATGCTGATTCATACCAAGTTGCAGCTATTCTAACATGGATCTGAACGACAAAGCAAAACAATCACATTGACGAGCTAAATCAACTTTTTAAAGCTAAAATTCAAAATTTTCATGATACAAACCACTATACATTACAATTTTCACAGAGATCGAAGCAGTACAATGTCTCTCAGCTAAAGAAACACAAAGAGAACACCAAAAAGGAAAGAAGGAACACATCTGCAGCTACCAACCGCTTAATCTGAGATACATAACCTCAAATCAAATGTAGCAAAAACATCTCACAAAATTGATTTTCAACATAACATTGAATAAATTCTGGCATAAAATCAACTGGAGACATTCTCAAATCCACACAAGACAATTTTCTATATATGGAAGCAGTACAACAACTCATTCTTCAGATCATAGCATAAAAACACAAATTTACACACAAAAAAACGCATCAGCCGCTACAAATCCATAAATCTAATAAGGAAAACCACAAATCACACAGATACCAGCCGCGCACCGTAAATGCAGCTAAAAATCCTCCACAGAAGCTGAATTTCAACATTAATCAAGCACAAAACACATCCTAGCCTAAAATCAACCTCAAATCCATACAAAAAACGATTTCAATAGAGAAAATTCTCGAAAATGTTCCTATAGATGCATGAAATTGAAGAGAAAAATGAACGAAAATATGAAGATATACCTGAAAAGAGCTTTTAGAATGAGGGATCTATTGAGAGAGAAACCTGAGATTAACGCTGAAATATGTAAAGAGCGTAAAATTGATGCAATAAATAAAGGAATTGAGATCTTTTTAATGTTACCAAAATGGCATTACGGGGTACATTAAATTACGAGAATGCCACTCGATTCCAATGGTGGGTGCGTTTTCCTTTTCCACCGTCGGTTCTGTTTTCATGTACGTTGGCCAATGCAATCAGATGCTGCCACGTATATTTCTTTAATTTCTGGTAAATTAGGGGTATTATTAATTTTATTAATTACGTTTTTATGTTAAGTGTTAATTTTCTTTACTAAAATTATATATGTATATTTAATATGCAACTAATTTTAAAATAACTTTGATATGTAAATATTACTTATGACAATCTAAACTCTTTTGATTATAGAAATGTTAATAAGATACGTGGACTATTACTTTTTTTTGTGTAGTTCGTTTACTTTGTAATTTACTAAATTGAAGGTGAAATTTTTTTTTGGCTAATGATTAAAATAATTATAAGCATATACCAATAAGGGTTGTCGTGAGGTGAGTACTCGTTCACCCTTAACTAAGAGGTTCTGGATTCGAATTCCCTTATGGAGTCGACTTTATTAAAGATTGTTTTATCTAATGTGAAACTTTATGGCGTTAATTTAAATTTAATTAGGCTCTAATTTGGACATTAACACCGAATGAAAAACTAAAAATAATAATTAGTATATACTTATGTTTAAACAAAGAAACCAATGTTACTAAGCAAATGGAAACTAGGAAAGGAAAATGTCAGTGAAGCCTTATTCAACTTCCTTTGCTACAAAGGTTTTGAATCAATCGACATCTTTCGTAATTGTTTATGTACAAAAATATGATTAAAATAAAACATAATAAAATAAAGAAGCACCTCATCTTAAGAAAGGAAAACAAAATTGGCGAGAATTGTGATAAGATGAATATGATCTTTCAACATTAACGAGTGCATTTCGAGTCTTTCATCTGGATTAATTGGGTTAGTGGATATGGCATACTATAAGATTCAGGCAGTCACATTGACAAGTGGTACAACTTATATTCTCAAATCCGAAGCTTCTATGGAGAAGTATTAAACTTTTCAACTCTTCATGTTGAATTACGGTTGGACCAAAAAGAAAAGTCAAATAACAACAATATTATTACAGTTACAACATTTCGATACGACTATTACCCCTTAATCCCGAGCAAGTTGAGGTTGACTATATGAATTTGTGGCTCTGCTTGACAAAATTTTATTATTTTGAATGCACAAACAACAACAACGAAACTCAAGGTAGCCTGGGAAACTTAGAGAAATCTGGTGGTCTACGTTCGTTGTATGCATTTTTGCCTTCATTGCCTTCTTCAGTTCCATAAAATAGAAGAGTGGCATCTCCTCCAAGGCCCTGACATAATTTTGAAGAAAGAGAAAGGTTTGTATCATAACTATTTGCCATTTCGCGACATATATTGGGATACCAGGAGAATACTAATTTGCTCAAACTCGTGATGGAGTTCAGGTCCTCTAATATGAGAACATTTTGGAGTATAATGGGAAAGTGAAATGTACCTGAAGTCCAGCATGTCCATCATCAACTGCATTCAGAGCTGATTTTAGCACTCGTATCGCTGTAGGACTATTTCTTAAGATCTCTCTGCACCACTTGATTGTTTCTGATTCCAACTTATCTAACTAAAAAATGAAACAACACATTACAGTAGAAACATTTCATATAACTGAGGGATTAAAACCGTTCTCTAAGGTTAACTGATGAGCATTCTTGTAAACCAGAAAGTATATGAAATTGGAATGCTAATTTTTCTCTTGATTCTATTTGGTTGTTACACGAACATTAGCTCTTATAGGGAAGTAGAGTTAGTCGATATACTCACTGGAACAACAGTATTCACAAGTCCCATTTTCTCTGCTTCAGAAGCTGTGTAGAACCTTGTTAAAAACCACATTTCACGAGCTTTCTTTGGTCCAACCTGTTCAGTCAGCAGAAGATTAAACCAATATATTCGGAGATTTATAGTACTTAATTATAAATCAGATGTACATTGCTTGTTTCTACACCAATATTTGATCAAGAAGTTCAATTAACATGAAAAGACAACTACAAATGAGTTTGTATTTTAACGAAAAGAAACAAGACAAGACACTCACCAGACGGGACATAATTGAACTTCCATAACCAGCATCGAAACTTCCTACCTGCAATTTGCAAAAGAATCAGATTTCATGAATCCTTGTATGGCATCAAATTTAACTTTTACTCAGATTCTTTGTCCAGACACAAAGGAACAAGAATAATTGTATAGTCAAGAAGGCTATAGAATAAGAACAATAATAGACTATGTAAATAAGATGAGATATTCGATCAACATAGAACATCACTTTATTCCGTAGCAGTACCTAATGACATGCTCTACAGGTACTTGAAATATATGCTCATTTACTAATATACTAATAAAAATGTTGTTTTTGAGTACACGTGTAAAAAGATGTCACTGATTAAAGCACCTTTGGGCCAGTCTGACCAAATATAGCATTGTCTGCTGCAATCGTTAGATCGCAAACCATATGTAAAATGTGTCCTCCACCAACAGCGTAACCTGCAACCTTAGTTGCAACAAAAGGAAAAGAGATATTTTAGATAATTGAATTACGTGATATACAGGGATGCTTACTTAAAGCACTTAACAAAAGGAAGAAAAGAGAGTCTTACCATTGCAATTACTGGTTTTGGTAGACGACGAATTTGCACCTATGTATAAAAGAAGAAGAACAAGGTAAAGTTAATGAGTACACCAAACTATAGCTAAGAACTAGACACATCAAAATGTTAAATCAGTTTCAAGGAACTACCTATCTTAAGGCAAAAAGTCGTCTGAAACGACTTCAAAGAACATGACAGATTACTCTACGTACCTGTAAATCTAAAACATTAAGGCGACCAAAACTTTCAAAATCAGCATAACCATCCTTACTTCTCAATGCCTGATCACCACCACTACAAAACGCCTTTGTACCCTGCATCAAGTCATACTTGAGAACAATGCATGCAGTACAGACAAATGATACAATCTACTGAAGTTAACTCACTATACAAAGATATCTAGAAACCATCTCCATGAGAGCTCAGTTCTAATCTACAACAAATTCCAACTACATTTATACTCCTACGACATCTCATTTTTTTTAGAGATACTCTTCAATGGAACAGAACCAATACGAGCTCAACTACAAGCTGGTTCGGTGTTAGTACAAAAGGAAGGCGTGCATTAAAATTCAGTCATTCAATTCCTTCATCAAGTATTAAGACATGGTGGCTTGAAGTGAATATTTGCTAGTAAGAGAAACTTATAACATGGCCTAATGTTCACTTCACCTACATTGAATTCCATAACTTCTCTACTTTGTACATGATCTGATATTTCTATAGGGAACTTACCTTCCCTGTGAGGATGATGACTCCCACTGAACCATCATCCCTGGCATCATTAAATGCGCGAATAAGCTCCTTGATGGTGTGAGGTCGGAAAGCATTTCTTCTATCCGGTCTATTGATGGTTATCTGCAAGAGGAAAGAAAACAATATGACTTAAACTAAAGCTCCAAATTTCCAGCTTCTGAGTTTCTGACATTATTAATTAAGGTCACCTGTAAGTACTAACAGCAAGAAAGAAGCTTCAAACCGTGTTACTAGTAGCTGCTAAGCAAGAACCTAAGGTTGCTGATAATCATTGAGAAACGCGTGTGCTTTAATCATATTTGATTTTTCCTTCTTTACTCACTGGCATTGCAAGTCATCGGAATTTTTGTTAAAGGGTCATCGATCTAATGCAATATGCTTTACATATAGCAGAGAAATACAGTATCATCTACCATTTAGCAATTTGTTATATATTATCATGTTATAAATGCAAACATTCATCCTTGAAGTCTTTGTTATAGGCAAATTGTGATTCATCACATAAACTCCATGGAGCTCAAGACATGGTTTTTTCACTAGACTAAACTCAAGCTTTGAGTAACGACCAGGCATCTAAAAAATAATACTCCCTTTGTTCCAACATTTACGTTTTAGTTTGTTCAAAAAAGAATGACAACTTTCTAAATTTAAAAACAATTTAGCTTAAACTTCCTCTTTTACCACTAATGAGAAACTTAAATAGCCACTCAATTATTATGAAGTGTTAAATCAACAAGTTTCCAAAAGTCGTCCTTTCTTTCTCAAAATCTCTTCAAATTCAAACAAGGCCACAAAAATTGGAACAATGAAGCACTCAATTTCAGCTAAATAGCTTCAGTTTACGAAATTTTTTAACCTTAAATGAACTTAAAATATCTCATTTTCACATCTTGAAGCACACTATTCTATTTTTTTTAATCTTTATGGACCATTGCAAAGGTTGTTCACAAATCAAGCATAATACATAAACACACATTCAAACTCACAAGTAAGCACTCCAACTTTGAGAGTGCACATCTAGACAACTCTCTGTCTCAACCGATAACTAAACATTCCAACTCATGGACATCTGTTGCCACTGACGTGACACATAAATTTTGGAGGTGTCTAGATTATTGTTTTGTAAGTTAGAGTATTAAACTAACATAATGGAGACGAGTTGAGGCGTCTAATGTGTAAACATGTTTATTTGTTAACTGAGGCTAAGTTTAAGTGTGTCTTATTATGCCATCCATAAACATTACTGCCTCTATCCCAATTTGTATGACTAAATCACATGAATTAGAACAGAGGTACTACTAAGTTCGAATTTTTTTTTAAGAATTCCACATAAAAGGGTAAAGAATTGTAAGAAGAAAACCTTAGCAATGGGTTCACCAACAGCTTTCTCATATATGATATCAGTAAAGTCCTTGCCAGATTCATCATCAGAAGGAGTAAGTCTCCAAACAGGTTCATGATTTGGGACTTCACCATGAATTTTATGGTAATTATCATTCATAGAAGAAGAGCTACAATTGGAAAACCCAATTGAAGAAACAACATTTTGAGCTAAAGGGATTGGCAATAAATGATTTGCAACTGATGCCACTCTTCTCCTCATAGTGTTAAGATCCTCCTCTGACATTCTTGGTAACTAATGAAAAAATGTTGTTATTTTTCAAAGTGAGTAATTTTGTGTTTGTGTTATGGAGTGACAATAATATGTGATATCTTGATGTGTGTGTTTTTGATTTATTTGGATAAGATGAGATAAGATGGATGCTATATTATGAGGTTTTGACATTGGGACTTATGGAGCCAAAAAGATTCTAGAAATCATATGTGTATTTACTTTATTTGTCTGAGCCTATTGGAGTTTGATAACAGGGATGTCAATAGAGCAGGGCAGGATGGGGCGGGACAAGCCTTCACCTATTAATATTTTGGCCTGCCTAACCCTACCCCATTTAGCCCGTACCCTACCCCACTAAGCCTCGCCCCATTACAGTAACAATGCAATTTAAGGTACGGGAATACAGTGCTTAACCTGGGAAAAAATTAAAACCTCGAGCTTGAAGATGTAGTTTTTCGATAAAAGAATCTAAATTAGTGTCTATACATTACACACCGAGTATATGTTGATTACACGTGAATTATGCAGTAAAATATTGATTAACTCTATTGAGAAAATATGATTATAAAAGTTGATTATTTGTTCATGGTTGACTAATACATTTTTAAAATAATTGTTAAAAACAATGACAAGCAAATCATGCAACATAGTTAGGTGACTCAGCGAATATCCTTTCATCCCTACGCCCTTTTATTTTTATGTTTTTCTTTATCTTATTCCTTTTACATTTGCAATGTACAACAAGTGGAGGATGTTTGAAGAGTTTTTAATTCTTCTCCCGTATATTAAAATGCTAGTTGTACAGTTCCAACTTATCGAGGATATAATCTTAGATAGAAGATTATGGAGGATCCAAATTAGTCGTAGTATTACTCTAGGAGTTTCTTGTTGATACATCTCTATTACTTGTTTCTAACACTTCCATTATCGTATTATATTTGTGGTGCTGATTGTTCCATTTTTAGTATGGATTGTCATGTTTTCTTTAGCAATTTTATCTTAGCTTCTTCACTTCCGTTGTTTCTTCCTTTAAACTAGTTTGTATTATTTTTGCTTGAGTCGAGGGTCTATTTGAAACAACCTCTCTACCTTGTAGTGGTAAGATCTGAGTACAAGCTACCTTCCTCCGACCCAACTTGTGGAATTACACTATGTATGCTGTTGTTTCACACGAAGCAATACTTTGGAAAATAAGACCTGAGAATTATTGTCCATGAACAAAATAGGCCATTTGTTATACAAGTGATAAAATTGACAAAGTAACAAGTTCAAATAGAACTGAATGTGAGAATTACTTAGTCTTAAGTGTGAAACTGGGAAACTTGTTGTTCATCTCTACATTTTTTGACATTATCTTCTTTTTTTAAGTTTTACTTAGATTAAGTCCTAAAATAGTTGATGTAAATTCTAAACCAGAAAAAAGAGAAGTTAAAAATATGCACAGACATTGAGTATGCCGCAATTTCTAGCTTTTGAAGATATACTGTCAAGGAGTCGAGGCTTATGGCATAACGGTTATATTTGAATTGTGGATGCATATACTATGGTTTCTCAGTTTGAAGAGGAAGATAACATTGCTGGAGAATTGCAGAGGACAGTTTATATTTTGGTTTACTTTAGTACTCCAGCAACACATATGTAAAAAGTGAAAACCAACTAAAAAGAATGGGATATGGTTTATTGATTGATTATTTCACCACTCTGCTATAAATACATGTAATTTGTAGCATCAAGGATATTATTGATCATTTCCAATTATGGATTTTTTGTCGTGAGAAGTTATAGTCGTAAAGAAACTATTTGAACTAAGTATGTTTTATATCCTTTCATTTCTCAGTAATTTCTTCTTCATGTTATTGCATCTGATAAAATAGAGGAATGAAACCAAAGTACAAGTTTTAATGGCTTTAAGATGTACTCAAACAATTAGCTTTTTGTTGCAAAAGCAACTTGTTGTCTTTGTTAGATTTTCTCCTGTTTTCATATATCCTTATGCATTTCCAATAGAGTACTGTATTCGATAATTCCATGCGAAGTGGTCAGTTGCTGATGTCGATTTTTGGAAATGTTGGCGTGGTCCACAGATTACACAATTTTAGCACTCGTTATGAACAGAATAAGTTCCATTCCGTTCCATTCGTTGACATAGGAACCTTGGATCTTTTTCGTTTTTATGCAAATAAAGTAATGTCAGCTATCACCTTTTCCAAGTGACAAAAGGGTACTCATACTGATTATAAGATTTGTTCTGTCTTGCAGAGACTAGACATACAGAAAGTTCCATATGTTGCAGCTGCTTAAGACTTCGTAATTTCAAGCTCATGTGTTCTACTTAAATGTAAACAGAGTGGAAGTAGTTATTCAATATTTAATTACCCAAAGAAAGTGATGATTTTACGCTATTTGGAGTCTGCTCCAATAATTATGTGCAAGGTGATGCACCTTATATGGTTTGAGTTTGTTACTTTACTACTTCAATCCATGATACCTGTGTGTGTATGTGTGTTTTATGTAACTTGAGGGAGTTGGGGTTTTAGTTAACTGCTAGATTTTGTCTGTTTGCAGCTCCGCTGGTTTATGAATTCATAAAGCGAGTTATAGGGATCAATCACCGGCTTTTAAATGGAAGGCATATGCATATGGATTTCAGTTATCTTGTTGAAGATATATGTATATGTGAATATGACCACTTCTAGTTTCTGCATAGAGTACGCAGCTTATCCGTTAATGTCTATGGTGGTATGTTAAAAGTTCTGAAAACATAGCGGAGTGTTAGATTCTGAGGTCCACCAATGAATCTTCGATTCAATATCATGAGTAGCAACTCCTTGTGTTTTCAATCATTTTTCGTAGGATAGTAATTCTGTTGGTGTCAATGTAGCAGAACAAGTTAACAGTTTTACCAGAAGGAAGTATCTTCTCATACCTTACTATAGAAATCCACTCAATACCACATACAGTAATTTTACTAAAAGAGAAAAAACAAAATTCTATACTCTTATGCATTAAGAATATGCAATCATTCTATATATGGTGTAATAGGGGTCAGCAAAAGTATGCCGGCCTCACAAATGAAGACACCAAAAATATATAATTATAGATAATAATAATAATCTTACTATACTAGCATTGATCATGATCTGCTTGAATCTTGTTGCTCGTTGGTTTTCCGACTTGTAAGCATTCAATTGGAGGTTGAGTAGGAGTATATAACTCCCCGAACGTCTGCCAACAGAATGGATCATACATGTGGTAACGCTCCTGTATTGGCTTTAGTTGGATATTCATCATGGTCACGTCTTGACAAGGCATACTGTCACTACATGCTAGATGCACCGGTTTTACTGTATAGGTTCCTTTAATTCCTGCGTAGTTGATATCTGATAAAGCCACTGCAGCTGTCTGGTTTTTGCATTTGCTCTTGTCACAATAGAACTGATCAATTACAATCGGTAGCTGAACTTCGTTCATTTGAATGTTTGAGAAAAACACTCCTTGTACTGACCCTGACCCGCCCTGCATAGTAGTATAACCAAATGTTAATATTCGTTGTTAGATACATTTGAACTCAAAAAGTCGTTACGAGAAAACCACACCTGCCATGTCTTAATCCTGACACCATTCATCGTGTTCTTCATAATAACATCTTTGACAGTAATATTTGAAACACAAGCCTTTGTATTGTCTTTCCCTAGTGATCCAATGCTGATTCCATGTCCTGGTCCACAATTTATGTTGTGGACATACACATTGGTGCATCCAGTTTGTATCGAGACACAGTCATCTCCTATACAAGTTAAAAAAAAAAACATCGATGAGTATTTTTAGCATATACTAGCATTTTAAATTGAAGGACATAATATGTGCTTGGCTCTTTTGATGTTCAAATTGTTTATTCTATCATAAAGTTACTATCATATTTTGAGTAACAGGACTGAAATATTTAATGTGTGGGGCTAAAAGTCTATCTCTATATTGAATTTACTCTTTTACTATATAGACAAGATGAGTTTTTGGAGGTAGGGTCTTGAAGCTTGTGGTGCAAAAATTATACATTAAAGATAGGTTGTTGCTACGTGTCGAAGTGTTAGTGGTCACACATTGAAGAATCTGGTCCTTATTATCAATGTGGACAATATTCTGGCATATTGTTCTCTCTGTTATCAGTTATTTTTGTTGTAAAAGAATTCATTGAGTATAGTAATTACCACAAGCAATGTTGGAACTGCGAATTAACGCGTCCTTGGAGTTCTGTAAATGGATTCCATCTGTATTAGGACTATCTCCAGGAGATGAGACAGTGAAATTGTTTACTAATACCCCTATGCAATTGTCGAATTTGAGATGACATTGTTGGCTATTTTGAATTGTGATGCCTGTTACAGTAACATTGAAACTCCCATAGAATCGTAGAGCCTGCATTTCAATGTTTCGTTTAGTATATAGTGAACAACATAATGCCCAAACTTGAAAAACATTAGCTGTTTGAAATTGTGCTTACTGTTGGCTTAATGCTTGGCATTTTCCCACTAAGTGAGCTATTTATCTGTCAAACAAAAGAGTATAAGAAAGGATAACAAATTGAATTTAGATATTGAAAATTGATAGAGAGATTTGTAATTACAGGAGTCAGAGGATGTCTCAATAATGTCTTGTTTAAGGGGATGATCAGTTTCAGTTCATCGTCTAGAGGATCATCATACGGTGTATCTTGCCACCAAACAGAACCTCTTCCATCAATCACCCCGCTTCCTTTGACTGTAATTCCTACCAATTTGGTAAATTCAAGCCATTGCATAATACCTGAACCCCAAGATTTTGCATCTGTTGGAGCAATTATTGTTCCATCAAGCTGCAAAACAGAACATATAACATATTCATCAAAACAGTCTTTAAGACTAGTCCCTAATCTGCAACTTTAAGACTGGTTCGTGTGACGGTTCTTGAATTCTTCCTGATGTATATGAAACTCGTATCAGTATTATGATTCGGAATCATGTAATTCTTCATGACAGAGTGTTCACACTCATTCAGACACATATATGTCAAAGGCAGAGTAAAAATGTACCAAGTAACATTGGCTCATACATTCTGTTGATAATCAATATTTTCGAGTACTGACCTGAAATACAATGTTGTGTTGACAGTATGGACCTGAGAATGAAATTGGTCCTACAAGGAATACATATTTCGATGGAACGATCATCGTTGAATCTTCCACTTTACAAGCAGCTGCCCATGCAGCTTGAAATGCCTGTTAGATTTCAAGATTTCATGGTTAGTTGAATAGAAATATGCATTTTAGGAGATTACTATGTTATTAAAACAGCCTCTAACAGAATGCAAGGTAAAACTGCGTTTAATAAGCCTTTTCCCGAATCTTGCACATAGCGGAGCTTTAGTGCACTGGTCTGCCCTTTTTTATGTTATTAAAATTTTCATAAACATATTCAGTTGTAAGTTAAATGTGGGAGCCACCACATTTTCTCTCTACGACTCTGCCTGCAATTCTGTCTTATCTAATGTATTATTAAGTTTTCCTTATTTCAAAAATATATATTGTTGTACTCCCAAAGTTAGTTTATTAATAATAATACAACAATAAAATTGTCACAACTCACGTTTACCTAACTTTTTGTCCTGTAAACATGAAATTATCAATGTGAATTTCTTCAACTTTTTCTCATCAACTAATGTCTATGAACTTACATTTTGGAAATTCAGAGTGTGGTACAGAGTAGTCAATTGTCAAATTTCTTAGTGAATTACATGTATTGTCACTGAATTTCAACGTTACACTACTTGTTCAACACAGTTACTCATTCTAGTAACGAATATTGAAAATTTTCATTGAAAACATGAGTTTACCTTAGTATCATCGGTCTTGCCATCTCCAACAGCACCAAAATTTGTTACATCAAATATGTTAGTCGAAGGTACATTGTCGTAGCCTTTGCTTGGCGGACTAATTGGTGGTGGAGACGCATACTTTGGCTTCGGTTTGCCACCACTTTTATGGTGGTTATTACTACCATGATTCTTCCCCTTCTTCTTGTACAAAGAAACAGAGGATGTTGTACCATGTTGTCTCCAATGTTTACCTCTTCTTGCATTACAAACCTCAACATTTAACGATGACCATACCAGAAATGTAACGATGAACATAAACGTAACGCTCCGAAAGCTTAATCTTCCCATAATTTTTTTTTTTTTTGGAAGAGAGAAACAATGGAGGGACTCTTTTTTTTTTTTACTTATACAACAGAGGAGGCATCTGGTGGTTTATATAGGAAAGAACATGTAAATGTAAATAGTACATGCATAAACAAAAAAAAAATTGTTTTAGTAATATTTTATATACTATATGTTAGGCATTTATGTCATTTATTCTTGGTCCCCTATTTTAATTAATAAACTTCTTTTTCTTGATGTGATTTTTGTTTGGCTGAAAAAAAATTGTTACCCTTTAGTATATCCATCATCTTTGGCATATGAGTTGAAAAAAAAAAAGAACAAAACAGTTGGTTGGTTTCAACTGTCATGCAAATAAGGGAAATTTAATTTTACATAATTATGCAATAAAATAAATTTTGATGCGCATTTGTTCTTAAAATATTAAAAATAATTTTTAGCGGTAATTGACTATTGATAATAATCTAGTTGTCGCTAAATATATATTTTTAGAGGCAATTATTACTGAAAATTTTTGTGAATACCGCTAAAGCTTATAGTGAAATTTAATTTAATGATAATTAACTAATGTCCGTGAAAATTAAAGTATCATTTGTTAATGCTTATATATATTGCCACAAAAAATCATGTTTGTTATAATGACAGTAAAGATTTTAACTATTGTAAATTCAATGACATTTACTCAATTCTTGTTAAATTTTATTATACCAATAAATATTATCACTTAATGAAAAATCTATTGCTACTAAATACCCCTTTTGTTGGGGAAATTGTTTTCGTTTACATGTTTAAGCAAGGAAATTTCTGCTTTATTTTATGTGTGTGTCTTTTCAAGCAGATATTAATGATTAGAAAATAATTATAGAAATAGTATTGTTGGATTAAATTTAGTAGTTAGTAGGAATTATATGCTGTTATTATTTTTACCAGAAGGACTATTAATTTTTTGATTATAAAAGCCAAAAAGAGGGCACGTGGTTGGGTGTATAAGTGGTCAAGACCACTGATTATAACAGCTCTTTTATGATCACATGCAACCTTCACGGGCTTAAGTTTTTTGTACCTTTAATTTTCTCTTCCCCTTCTGCAATTTCCATTTCAAATTAATTACTTCTATCGAATCATTATATTTTTATTCCCTCATACTATACTTTATACTTCAATCAGTAGAAAAAACGAACAGATTTATTATATAAGCATATATATAGATGGTGCAAGAAGTGAGTTCAACGATTTGTAGTTACTAATTTAAATTTTGGATTTTGTTTTTATTTGATTAATTATCAGTGTAGCTAGGAAGGAAAGGTACATGAATTATATTCCTCCAATGTATAGTTGGCAAGTGCAATCATACTCTTATTTGTTTGATTTTGTTACTGTTTTTGTTCGTAGTTTGTTTTAATTGAACTCTCATCTTACTATGATCTTATAATAGTTACCATTAATAAAAAAAAATTATAATTGTTTCATATGAAAAAACTAGAAAAGCTTCGTACTATTTCAGTAAAAATCTGTTTCTCATCATATATTTTCTCCACGGAACTGATTCAATGAAAAATAAATAAAAATATTGTGTTTTATGACATATATTTTTTACGGATTTGTTGTGAAAGAAAAAACATTTATTTCTAGTAGTTGTGAATATAAATATCAAAACGTGTTTAAAATTATAATTTTCGAGGATGTTTTTAGAACGATTTGTTTTTTTAAAAAAAACTATTCCAAATTAAAATATTGTTATATAAAATGAAACGGGGCGATGCAATCAACAAAAGAATGGGGTGGGGGAGGGGGAATAGAAACATAACGCCCATGGTTTTGTACTAAGGTAGGTTTTATTTTTATTAAATATGTGAATAAGTAGTTGCATGAGGTTTATGTACAGTATACTACTAAAATATGTATACACAAAGCCAAGTGTCCAAACTGACAATAATTTAGTCCACATAACATCAATGTACGTAACAAAAAGGATCACATGCTTTAGCTGTTTATGGAATGGTGGGTTTAGAATAAAGTTTTTATATTATATTATATTATATATATAAAAAAAAAGTAGATAAAAAATTTGTGGGGGCTGTGGTAGGGCACTCTGGAATTCATGAATGTCACAATAGAATGTAGGTATTTTTTTTGCACTTTTTATGTGAAGAGAAATTGATCTGATTGTGACCAAAGAATTTTTAGCAACATCATCATATGGGTAGTTTTTGAGTTTTCAATGACATTAAATTCTTTCTTTTCTCTCTTTTTGTTGATTGTCCAACTAAACTTTTTCTTTACTTTTTCAATACCTTTTTTTGAATTTTAGTTCTTATTCAAAAAAAATACCAATACTTGTGACCTTGACACTATTCTCCCTTAGATTTTTATAAAGTCAAAAATTTGAATTTTCGAATCACATTATTGCATCATATTTATTACTATATTAAATTAAAAGATTCTAGATCTCTTCTTTCTAGTTTCAAAAATTTACATCTATACACTATAATATTTTCCCCACTTTTTGCACACTAAAATTTAATTGAATCCCTTCGTAGCCTATACAATATAAGTATAGATTCATAATTTGAAGAAGAGAAAAAATATGCGAGTAAAATATTTAGAGTCGAATTTACGCTAATTAACAAAGTATTTTATACTGTCAGTATATAAAACATTCATAAATTTAATAACTATTGTTTGTATATGTATGTTTGTGTCTGTTTCTATATTCTTCTATTTCAATTTACACGACTCACTTTTATTTTTAGTCAACTTTAAAAAGAATAATAACATATTTTTGTATTTAGTAACAATTTAACTTTGTCCTTAATGAATGATTTATAGTCAGTCACACAAATACTTACTTATAACTTATTTTAGATCACAAATTTTAACCTTTCGTTTTTTTAAAAACATTGTGTCAAGTCAAATTAAGACGACAAAAAAAGTATAAATTTTTTTTTTCCCCATATATATGTGAAGGTATCAAGAAGTTGTATGTCTACATCACCCTACCTGTTAAGCTAAGACATACAGATAGACAGTATTTTGGAACCACAATTCATTTTTTCCACCCAACAAGTTTGTCTTTTGCACTTTGACCTCTCTTATCTCTATTTTAATCTCTATCTCTTTCAATCTATTTGGACATTACACATATATTGCATTGTTTGACACTTGTATTTCATGTGAATTTTGATTTGTTTCAAAGTTATACTATTTGATATTTTAGAAGAAGAAGTTGAAGGATTTACTAGTTTGTTTTCAAATTCATTCTTACTATTTGAATTGGTGGAGTATCAATTAAAATAATGTCTAGATAGTTTAGAGAAGTAAGAAATAATGTTTCAAGTGTATCGTCACATTTTACATCAAATGGTTGAAGAGACTTATTTTTTTTCCTCGAATTTATATTATGCTAGATAATGTATAAACTTATTGGTCTATTATTAATGATAAAACAAAAATTATTCATTGAAATACTTACAAGAAAATAGGGCTAACGTTAATTACGGTCTTATCAACTCCGAATAGATATCATTTTAATTTTAAGGTTAAACATCGACTAATTCATGATAACAACCCCTTTAATTTTAAGGTTAATTAATGCAAAATAATCCTAGGAAAATACAAATATAAAATTAATAATCTATCCACAGATGAGATTTAGGGAGAATAGAGAGATTGTTTTCATAAAATTTTTGATTCAAGTATAGTAAATTTAAGGAAAAATGATCTGATATACACCTCAATACCAGACCCTTTTTCTTAAATTCAATAAGGAATAATTATTTTCTTTTTAGGAAAAATCTCCAACTAAAAGGGTACTGAATTTTACAGGTAAATGCACGTGACGATACATCCATTCAAAATGCCCTTTTGTAATCAATAATTTCATCCCATTTATGGGGCCATGATTTTTGCCTGTTTCCATATATTTGAAGATTTATGTAAAGCTCCTCTGACACGAATTAATTAATTAATACTTAAATTAAAGTCATTTAATTTCCCTCTAATTTCTTCACGTAATTTATAACTGTGGAAGCTGGAAATCCACCTGTATTAACGTCCAAATGAAACAATATTTCAATTTGTACTAAAAACAATCAATAATTAATTTTAAAACAGCTGTTCTTTCTAATAGTAATAAAGAAAATATTATATCACATGTGTATAATCTTTTCCAGCATTGCAGGACGGGGCATGATACGGTATGTCGAGCATGATTACAGTATTGAATTATTATATCGAAATTCAAAATTTTGATATCATTATTTTAATATATATATCAAAGTATATAGTTACATATATATTTATAAATATTATTAAAGTACTAATAAATATATAAACTACTAGTATATTAGTAAAAAACTACTCTAACTTGATTAAAATATATTTTTGTATAATTGTTTAACAAAAGAAATTACTTAATTAGTTGCTCTCTGTGGAATATTTCTACATGTATAAAAGTGCTACTGTGTTTAAGACGTAATTCTTTTTTATATAAAAAAATTAAAGTTGTAATTTTTTATTACGTGAGTATATGAAATTATTATTGTTAATTTACCGTCTCGCAAGTGTCAAATCGTATCAATTTAATTTGATATAAATAATATTTTACGAAAACCAATAATGTACCATATGGTTTTCCTTTGATCTGTCTTGAGTCTCGATGATGATTACGCTCACGTTGTCACTTTCTAAAAGTCTCAATTGAATGTATAATATAAAGAATTTTTCATATACTCCTTCCTTTCCTTTTATCTTATTTGATACTATTTTGATTAGAAATAAAGTTAAATCTTCTTTCTTGGGAACTTGGGATAGAAAGAAGATCATAAACAATTGTCATGAAGAAAAACAAAAAAGGTTTGAAGTAAAATTATGAGATTCATTTGAACTCAATAATTTTGATAGAATGCTCTTAAAAATTATAATAAAAATAGATTTAAATTTATATATAAAAATATAATAAGTTTAAATATAATAATTTATAAAATTTAAATTCTGAATCAGTTATTCGTGTTGTTGGTAGGGCATTTGGAAAAGCAAAGAAGAAATATGATGAGTAGGGTAGGTAGTAGGACCTTCGTCTTTTAGTGGAAGTTATGCTCGTGAACTTATTTGATACCTCCCGTGAACTCAGCAAACATTATACTATATATTTTAATTTTTTTAGTATATGATTGGTTTTAATAAATTGCCAGCTTTCTTTTCTCTTTTAGGCTTATATATAATGCAACTTTGACATTTGGAGGCCAACCATGGTGCCTTATCCTATCATTATTGGCACCCAAATAATTATCATTCAAATCGTAGCATCACGAGTTATAATTCATTATTTCTCAATTTTGTTATACATCAACCATTTTCAAGAATGGTTTGACTATATATATTGAATTAGTACGATAACATTGTTTCTGTATGATTTATAATTTATGCGTTTGTGTTATACAATTAATTAGTTATAAACACAAAATTCTTCCTACATCATGCTTAAAGATACTATTTTATACATCTTAAAAGATACCACAACTATAATATATATTTTTATAATATATAACCAAGTCCTAAATTTGCTGAATAATTTGTACGGATGTTTTTCCTTGTTTGAGTAATGACACCAACGGAATACCTTCATTCTTGTCTGCCAGGTCAATTTAATTTATTGACTTTTTATTTAATAAATAATTAATATAATATACTATTAGCAATATGATGATTATTATATATTTAATTTATTTTTTAAATCTATGTTTTACAAATGTTAAATCTTGGGAATGCTACATTACATAAATTAATAATGAGTTGTTGTTTCATACACTTGCCTACTTTTTTTATCGTATTGAATTTAATTATCTTAATTAATTAGATTCTCAATTTAGGTGTTTTAATTTATTTTATTTTTTTGCCACTAACAGCTAAACACTATATAATGAAACAGAAATTCGTTAGGGAACATTATTTTCTTTAAATCTGAATCTATGCTAATTAAAGTTAATGCATGTGACTAAAAGTTAATCAAATAGTTATACTTGAAAAGGATGGATGCAAAAGGTTAAAAGTAAAAACATCAAAGTTGTACTTAAATGTATCTATATACATTTATTTATGCATGTACGATTAACAAAGATACTGAAAAGTTACGTATATTATTTTTGGTGGTACATAGATAAGAAATAACTTTATAAATGTTGTATTTCTAACTCTTTGACCTTTCCGTTTGTATGAAAAAAATTATGAAGAAACTAGTAGATTCTATTAATTTTCTACTCTCTTTGTTCTAAATTCTAATGTTTGATAACTTTTTGAGTCTCCATATTCAAGTTAAATCATGAGTAAATTGTAGGGTGTGAGATGCAGTGGCGGATCTAAAAATTTTGTATTATAAATGCTCAATATTTTTTAGATTGGAAAATATTGCATAGAATGGGTGCTCAATTAATATATTTGATTAAATTACTATTTTTTTTACCTAAATAATATTGTTTGTCACCAAAGACGGTGGGTGCTTAAGCACCCATAATGCACAACATATGTCCGTCTTTGGTGAGATGGATAGGAGTTTTGAGTTTAAATTTTGAGATAGAAGAAAAAATTTAGTATATATAAAGTGTTTTTTTCTTAAGGCTTTAGGCAATATAAATTTGAATGTTTTTTCTGGCAAATAGATTATTCTTGGGTCAACAAATTGGTCAAAGTCAAACTCTAAAATTACTCAAATATTGATATTTATAAGATGTTTGATCATGTTTTACTATGAAATAAAAAAATAACTTTAATTTTAGAAGTAAAAGATATTTTTTGGAAATTGGAGTTATAGTTAGCCATGAAACAAAATTGAATTATTTTAATTTATTGTACGTAATTTGAAGTAAGAAAACAAAATAAAAAAAAATAATTATTTTTTGCACATCTAAAGAATAAAATAATCAAAACTGCTCAAAATATACTTTAGATTTATCCCCCCAGTATAAAGAATTATTTTGTCATTTTCCTAATACTTATAGTGTGGTTTCTACCTTTGAATTTTATCAAACTTTGAACTTGGCATCGAAATGGATGGTACAAAATTTTCATTTGACCCTCATCAATGAAAAAGTATCCAAAAAAATTGAAGAAAAGGAAATATTTTTAATATAGAGTCTTGATGGCTTATATAACTTACTCCTAAGTTAGAATATTTTTAAAACTAATTTAACTTAATACTTAATATGAGCTAATCCAAATAGGCTTTTAGCACTTCTTATTGCATTCTAATGTAGGCAACAGTATATATATAGCAATTTACAATTTTGAGAGGGTAGTTAAATTAATCTTTTAGCAATAAAAGGAAAGATATATATATAAATTACTAATTATCATATTTTTGTTTTTTTTCCTCTTTTTCTCCTAGCCATATACATTGGATCAGATCAAATGGAAATTTTCTTTTGTCTTTATTGTAATTAATATTGTTATTTACTAGGAGTACTATTTTCTTCTTTTGCAAAACTGTTAAAATTACATGTCTAGATAAGTGATTGATCTTTTATCAATGAGTAAATATAATTACTTTAAAAAACTAATTAAGATTGTTGATCATATTATTAGACTTTAAAAATGACTAAATAATTATATTTATCACCAATTACTACAATATTTAATTTCTTTTTATTTATTTAAATTCAAATTCACACTAAAAAGCCTCCTTATTAATAATTACGACTACACATGCAAATCACAATGCTAAACTCACATGCATTAAAGGGAGTAAATTTGTCCAACCAAAGTTAGAATTACCATGTGAAAAGCATTGCATTGGAAAAGTGGAACCATACAAATCAACTTCTTATAATTACTAATAATATATAATTGTATAAATATTTATGACTTATTTTAAATTAAGTGTTTCATTATTTTTTTTATTTTTAAATTTATACCTAATCAGAAACAATTTTTATAAATAAATAAATATATATATATATATATATATATATGTGTGATCGAATCTGTAATCTACACTCTGACTCCGCCCGAACATTAAAGACTGGTTCACGGATCATCATAGAACTTTGTAAATTGAGACACAAAATTAAAAAAAGAGAAGCAGAAAATGAGGGTATATATCTATCTGCTGTCCCATCTTAACCTTCCAATGGAAATGATTCATTAGCTTGTTTGACATGTGAAACTTTTAGTTTGTTTTTATTCAAGAATTTAAAATATAAATTTATAAAAATAATAAAAAGAATCAAAGAGTTTTAGAACTGACTTAAATAAAAGAAATTTTCAAATAAAAACAGTTAAAATTTAAATAATTCTTAAGTCGAAAAAAATAAAAAGTATATAGGGGGAGATTTTCTTCAGTTTTTTAACTTATTTTAGAAATACTTTTCACATAGTGATATATTGTAGCAATAATCAGAGAACACGGGCATTCACGGATTTGTCTGAATACCCACAAGTTTTGGCTATGTAGACCCCTTTTTAAAATAAGACTCATCAAAAAAGTCCAAACAAAGTAACATATTTATGTTGAAAATAAAACCAAATTTTGTTTGTTGAGGCACAAGGTCAATATAAGAGAAAAAAGACAAGCACATGATACTATAATAAAATTCATAATCTAGCTAGACATATAGCACACCTACACTGTCATGTTCATAGCCACTTACATTAGCTAAGGTCCCCAAGAGCCACACAAATTATAATGGTAACTTGCTAACTTACGTTTTCTTGTATCTATACACATGTTATAATAATATTCTCTATTTTTTGTTGAATATACTACAATCTATAATATAAAATAGTTGAGGTGTGCACACATATTGTATTATGGTATTTTTCTACTATGTTACTTTCTTTTGTGTTGAAATACTTGTGGTCCTTTTTTTAAAAAAAGAGATACATACTCTAGTTATACTTATCATATTCAAGTTTATCGAAATGACAAAGAATTTGAATTGTTGGAAACTATATTAGAAGAGCTTTCATTTGGTATATGGTTCATTGATTAATTCATTATAAATTAAGAGATATAATCACTCAAAGTTAGAGCATAGGTGTCTAAAGACCTTTTCATCCCTTAAAAGCAATTTCAATTTATTTCAGATTACTTCTCCCCCTCTACTAGATATCCCTATGGGCCTTCCAAACCTAAAATTTAGATACCACATACATTTACTATGGGGTCTTACAAAATCAATGAATAGTTCCACCTAATAAGAGGTACAACGATAATAATAAATTAAGTGAAATTTTATAAATTGCATAGCGTGTATTTCAAATATTATCATTATCTCTCTGAAGTAGAGAGATCGTTTCCAAAAATTATGAATTCGATGAAATCCCGCATATATTGCATGACACTGTATGATCAACAATAAGGTGCAGCCACCTAATTAAACTCAGTAAACCACAAAGGTAGCATTACAAAATTAATCAATAGTTTTATATATGGTTGGATTGGCTTTTAATACAAGTTTGCGACCAATAAATGAATAGCTACCAAGAGAGACAATAAAAGGGATTGCTTTGTCATGACAAATAGAAGAAAAGTGTACACAATTAAGGCCATTCGTTATGTTGTGTTATATATGTACATGAAGGGACCATCTTAAAAGCATCAAGAATCAATAGAATTGTCATTTGCTTCAACAACACTCATTTGATTACCTTTTACTTTGTGATTTTTCAAGTTAAGTGAGCATATTAGAACATTTTTCTGCTCATTAAAAATAAATAGCTAAAAATAAGGATCTTGATTCCCCATATTGGGTGATAAAAGTCCATATCAAACAAGGTTATGGCTTGCCTAAGAAAGCTCCAACACAGTTGATTATTATTCTTATCCATGAGCAATTATATTTCTGACCTATTGTATCTATAGATTAGGGACTCATTTGCTTGTAACTAATAGAGGTTTAATCTTAAGTCATTAAGTACATTCAGATTGAGTTGATTCTGAATACATCTTAATGATTAAGATGTTAAACAAAGTTTTAATCTCATCGGAAGTCATTCTTTAGTGTAATTGGGTGTAATTACATTGTCTGACATACTTAATTTGTCGTGTAACTATTTGATCAGCACATAATAAAGTGTAATTTGCAACCAGAATTATTGTTGTCAACTGTCAACCATACACAATTACCACTGACAACCAACACCACCAGCAACCACTATTGTCAGTCATCTCTATCATTATAATTATATTCATTGTGACTGTCATAGGCGGCCGCCATCTTGACCACCACAACACTAAATCTAAAACAATTACTTGCAGGTCATACCCCTGCTATGACCAATCCCTACTAACAATCAACTAGTGTCGCCTCCAATTATTATCAACGGATCACCATCACTATTAGACCATGAAGGCGAGACAATTGATGTTTTGCCTAAATAGGTATATACTAATATTATTTGAGACAAATTTGGAAATAGAATTGCCCCACATAGTTAAGGAATATATGACCCTAAGTATTTTTATGTGTATATTTAAATTATTATTACTATATATATATATATATACACACGTACACATAAAAATAATAGTAATAATTTATAGTTGCCTTTTTTTTTAAATTTATTTTACATCATTCTTATTTTTATATGACATAAAAGAGTTATTTATTTGAAATACATTACATTGTATATTATTATAAAAATTTAATTTACTGATATAAAGGTTTAAGTCGTTTAATTTAAAATTTTAAAATATTTTTGAAAAAAAGTAGGTCACTTTTGCTTTCTTTTTTTTTCTGCATAAATTTTGATCATTTTTTGTAATTTTCAATATTATTTAGATGAAAATAAAATTATAAAATTCATTATTAATTTTTTTTGGGAGCCCTTCGTACTTTCCTAGAGCGAACATCTTACAAGTATTATTGTAAATGAATTTACTGTGAATTTTTTATTTAATGAGAAAAATAACTTATTCGTGATTTTTTTGGTTAGTATGGTGACATATTAAGATGACAGAGAGAGATTTTATAGGTTGAATACATAAATGAGAAATTTAAGGAGTAAACTCTTATTTTTACTCAATTATAAAAGATATTTTTAGGATATGAAATAGTTCATAATTTTTAAATTACCTTCAAAATTTTGTACTATGTGTAAAATCTTATAACTTTATAGGTATTTGTGCTACTTTTTAAAATAGAGACAAAACATAAATGATAGCTTAAAAAGTGACATTTACACAAGTCAGCCTCTTGTATTAGGCCTATTTCGGTGAATCTAAATTGGGCCTCAGAATGGGCTTCTAACATTATTGTACATTGGTATTAGTTATTTAGTACTCTAAACGTAAATCGAATCGAAAATCGAATCAGAATTTAAAAAAAATTTGGATCAGAGATAGGCCAGATCCTCATGAATCTCTAGACACGTGATTTACTCCTAAATTAGTGTGTTTCAGTTATATTTTGATTTTAAATGCACAGAAGTAGATGTATATGTTTTGCATGTATTTAAATATGCCAAATACATGTATCTTTGACAAATATATGATACAAAAGGTAATTTTATTAACTTAAGTGAAGACATGTAACTAGACACTAAACTAGTGGATTGATGTTGTTTACTCAAAATAATTTAATAAAATAGTCATGCATCATAGATAGATATATAAATGCTCATAAAGATTGTTTATACAATATTAAACAAACCTATATACAATTTTACAATCTCTTATAAAATAAAAATGTTATTTCTAAAAGATCTAAAACACATCAAATCATATTTTTAAAAAAATACAGAAGTGCTAAACATCTAACATCAATTTTTGAAAAACCCACCAACTATAGATCAGCAGCCATCCACTTGAGTTGAAGTGAATAAACAACATAAGACTTCCATTTTTATCATTTAAAATTTTAAAAAAGTAAAAAAGAGAACACTACAAGAAACTAATGTTATAATAAATAAATAAATAAAACAAAGATGGCTAAGCTAACATACTGACGTGAACTTTGCAGCCTATCCAGAAATTGTAATAAAAAGTCAATAAAATACTAAAGAAGCATATATATATATATATATATATATGGGGTATACTTTTGACTTAGTTAGCTTAAGCTGAGACTTGAGAGTATCATTTTGACTGGCATTTTGGGAAGACTAATTATTTATTTTCTGTTTCAATTTATATAATTGAATCTAAAATTTGTCAGTTAAATGACATTGATGGAACAAATTTTTAAATATTGACATATATGAATTTTTTTCAAAATCTAATAACATATTTGAGATTTTTTTTCTTAAAATAAAATAAAATAATTTAAATTATAAAAAAAGAAATAGGGTCATATCAGTGGAATGGAGTGAGGAATATATATATATATATATATATGTATATATATATTATAGAAGTCATACTTCACAAGCTCCCAACAATTCCTTTAAGCTTTAGCAGACACATGAGTATTGACTCTTCCAATCTAAAATGGCTGAGAAATAGTAATGTTTAATAAAAAGAATAAACAAAACAGAAAATAAAAAAGCTTTTTGATATTTCATTCGGAATCTATTTCCCATTTTGGCGAGATGGTTCAATTAAAAATGAGTGAAATTTACAAATAAATTTTATTTATAATAGTATTAGTTTCAAATAAATTATCAGAAATCACGATCTAGCAAATAAAGAATCATTTGGTATAAGAGAGGGATACTTCCAATGTTAAAATTTTTGTAATTTTTACTTTCTAGAGGTACTCTATTATGAATATAACTAAGATGAAGAACTCATGTGATAAGATGTCAAATTACATTTGAGATCTTGAAGGGAAATAATCAATTAGCTAGGTTTATGATATGAACTTGTCTCTTATTTCTTAGTTGCTTAGATTAATCTGGAACTTCCCTCTCTTCTTAATTTTAATTTCTACTTCTTCCTCTTAAGGATTTGTTACTAGTTTGAAGTAATTAAGATGATGAAGTCTTATAATTAATCGTGTAATTTCGATTGATCGTGTGATTTCTTAGATTTTTATTTGATATTGTCTGCTAGATATGTCTACAACGGCTAAATGATAAATATTTTAAAATTACTGACACATATATATTGAATGAATTAAATACAAATATGTATATCAAGAAATTAAAAATGTATACAACTATAAAAGAATATTATATTTAGTGTGCCACGTTAAGTAAACTTCATTAATTTGGTGTTTTTGGCAGCCAACCACTTCTGGCAATTTCTCGCCTAAGCCTAATCTTTTTTGGTTACAATGCCATTAAATTTGATAGCCACAAACACTATGAGAATAGTTTAATTATAATTAGATAGGATTCATGTACGACTTCCATTTTAAAAGTTTTATTTGAAATTTGTCGAAGACAAGTACTTGCAAAACGTCTTAAAATTTAATTAAATTTAATATATTTAGAATAAATTATACTTAAATTTGATCTCATGTATTCAAGATAAATGAATTCAGAGGCAAAATCATGATCTAAAGACTTTGGGTGCACCAATATTATCTTAGATAAATTCGCGAATGATTCATCTGGCTTGTACCAGTAACATAATAACACTCATATGCTCCTCATGGGTGCACTATTTATTATATTCTAATTTATGCAAGTTTCTGAAGATATATATGTATATACATATATATACATGATTTTTTCGAAGTTAACTGGTGCACGTGCACCCCAACCTATAGGGTGATTCGCCTCTATATTTATCTAAACATATCTGGAGACATAAAAATCTAATAAAATACGTAATATTACAAATTAAAACTTATCAAAGTAATCTAAAATTTATGTACGTTTCTTTATACAAATCTTTTCAACCGTTTGTTGTAAAAACAAAGAGAAGTATCACATTTTGTTTCTTTTTACTTGTGTATATTCCATTTTTTGACTCTGATCCCCATCTGTTCCAAAGTGTCACACTTGTTATATTAAAATAAAACAATCTACTAACAAAATCAGACATGGCTGCCTAGAGATTACATAACTCCAGTTTTGACCGTTACACAAAATATCAACACAAAAAGACATAACTCCACAATTTTTACGCCATCAATATATATACCTTTTTGGTGACTTAATAATATAAAAGAATATTTACACATTAGCCTACAAAGATAAAATTAATATCTTTTTTTTATATATAGTATCATTAAATTATAATCTATGGTAGCATGTTAGTTATCGTTTTTAATTAATATGATACTTATAAATAATTTCCTAATAGATATAATTTTTAATTACCAAATTATCAATTGATACTTATAAATTTTTTTTACCTATAATTACTAAGTAAAAGCATAATTATATCAATATTTGAAGTTCTAAGAAATGATTATACTTATTTTCTACTATAGGGGGTGGGTCAATGGCTAAAGCCAATATGGTGTGATTGATAAAAATATCTTTCGACCAACCAAATTCATTTTAAATATAAGAAAAATAATTTTTATAACAAAATACGAAAAAATAAATTACATAGATGACATTCTAAATATATTGTCTTACCCCGATCCACCCAACTCCCTTTACTCTTGAACCACCGATCTCTATTCTATCCCGCTTTCATAGCATTAGCTAGATAACATAAATGCTTTTGAAGTAATATATTCTTGATAACCTATCAACGGTGGAAGATATCCTCCAACGTACCAAACATACCGAGGGATAGTTCAGTTAAAAATATGTTATCTCAAGATTAATTAATTATCCAAATAAATTACCTCACTATGATATAAATTATAGAATAAATAATTCAAAAACTATCTAATGTCACTAACGAAACAAATAATAAAATATCTTACATTTTATGTCAAAATTATTATATTTTATATCTCACGTCAAATAACTTATTTTACCGGTTGGTTGGTCCACATTGGCGTGCAGGCATTTTTTTTGTGCTGTTATGTGTCCGCTGTCCATTAGACTTACCATCAACTAATTCCCGCTAACAAACCATCTTATTTTTTTTTTTACAATTCCTTATTTTTTTCATTTGTCCATTATTGTTGAACTTATATATAAATAGATAGAGGTATTAGAGTTCCCAAGATTGTCAGTGTGTGCGTGTCTCGTTTTTAACGTTAAAGATCTCAACTTTGTTACTATCATATTGATCTGTGAAACTAGATTTGATTTGGGTTTTCAGATCTGTTACTGAGAGTTGAAATTTTCTCCTGTTTTTGTTAAAGAAAAAAAAAATGGCCAGGAAGAAGATCAGAGAGTATGATTCAAAGAGATTGTTGAAAGAGCATTTCAAGAGACTTGGAGGTTATGATTTGGCTATCAAATCTGCACAGGTAATCTTTTTTGTTAATTTACAAATGTTGAACAAATCTTTATGTCTGATAGATAGTGGTAAGGCCTGCGGGATTTCATTCGGAGCAAATCTTTAATCTTTAGTTTAATTTGAGTGGTTTTTTATTTCAAAATGTTTAGATAAAATGGGAAGAAGAAGAAAGTTCTGTTTTTTTTTTATTGATTGTGAAATGTTGGAATGTTTTAGGTAGAATTTACATGAAAAATTAGGCCACCTACTTGAATCCATATGAGTTTTTATTATTAATTTTAAAAGCAAACTCAATCTAGAAATGTTGATTTTGACTCTGGTTTGTAAAATCCTTTCTGCATTTATTTTGAAGTAATGGTTGCTACCTCTACATTTGAGATCTGTTTTTGATTAGTGGAGCAAAGCACTTGACATTAGTGACCTAAAACTTCTCATTAAGCCTGTTCTTTTGAGATGTAAAGTTTTTAATAAGTAAACACTTTGGTTGGGGAATAGACTGACAATTTGCTTATATGATTGCATCAATCCTCCTCTCATGATCTAACATGGTATCAGAGCCATGTCGACTTGGACAATCCTCTCCCTCGTGAACTATAATATAGTCGATCTATGAGAGGGTACTCCTAATATGTCACACTTCTAGTAATTCTCTCCTTTTATATGAAAAAATTAACCTTTTCTACAAATAGTCCTTACTCAACTATAAACTTATTATTGCTAAAAGTAAATAAATGAAGCCCCTCAAATTTGGGGGGCTAAGATACCCTTGCCTTTTGTTTAACTCTTCAGAACCTCCCATGTAGTGGGGCAGAACAGGTAGGTCAGCTACAATGCTTAAACTTAAAGAGAGTGCCTAATATTTTAAAGAAAAGGTACAAGTGTAAACTCTTGGGACCACCTGGTCTAAGAGTTAGCTACTTGATAATCCTAACATTCTTTAGACTCAAGTTATTGATTGTCTTAGACAATACTCCTAATAATGAAAAAAGACAAATATCATCAACCACTTGTGTATCTTTCTAAAATATTTGATGGTATTTGTCCCTTCTTTTGTGGCTTAGGTGACAGAGTCTACTGACATCAATGAGCTAGCAGAGAAGGAGCCTTGGCTCAACTCAACAAAGTTGGTTGTAAAGCCTGATATGTTGTTTGGCAAGCGTGGAAAGAGTGGACTAGTTGCCTTGAATCTTGATCTTGCTCAAGTTGCTACTTTTGTGAAGGAGCGTCTTGGCAAAGAGGTTGTTCAGATATTCATTTACCTTGTCCCTTTTGATTAAAACCAAGCGTATTGTTTGTTTTATGTGGACTATTAACATATAGTGTCCTTGTCTGGGATCATTTGCTCATGTTTGTTTTCACATTGACAGGTGGAGATGGGCGGATGCAAAGGTCCCATCACAACCTTCATTGTTGAGCCATTCATCCCCCACAATGAAGAGTTTTATCTTAATATTGTCTCGGATAGGCTTGGTTGCAGCGTAAGCTTTTCTGAATGCGGAGGAATTGACATCGAAGAGAACTGGGACAAGGTATGTGACTAAATTCAAAAGTAGGCATGTTAAGTCCAAATCCGTTATAGTATTAATATCTCAATCTAACATATAGTCCTTCTTATCCAGGTTAAGACCATCTCTGTGCCGACTGGGACTTCTTTTACATCAGAGATATGTGCTCCACTTGTAGCCACTCTACCATTGGAGGTAAATATTTGAAAGAACAGGAAGAAGAAATAATACTGCAAGAATAGTCTGCCTACTTCTTTTTACTCATTCATGCAATTGATATCTCAATTTTAATTTGAAATTTTACTTGTATGTTACAGATTAAGGGTGTCATTGAGGAGTTCCTCAAAGTGATTTACGCTCTATTTCAAGGTATCTACGAGATAATTTGTCATCGCTAGATCTTTAAGACCTTTTTGTATTTTTGTGTAACCATCTCAACATTTCTTTCTATCAGATCTCGACTTCACTTTCCTAGAGATGAACCCTTTCACATTGGTTGAAGGAAAGCCTTATCCTCTCGATATGAGGGGAGAGCTTGATGACACTGCTGCTTTCAAGAACTTCAAAAAGTAAATCAGCTGCTCCAACATCTGAATATACTCTTATTACTCGCTTCCTAAGCTTTATTGGCTAAAAGTGAAATCAACTTTTGGTAATCGACACATCATAGACTAAGAATATGCTTTTCATCCTGCAGGTGGGGAAATATTGAATTTCCATTGCCATTTGGAAGGGTTATGAGTGCTACAGAGAGCTTCATTCACGGGCTTGATGAAAAGGTATATCTTGAGCACAATAATTAAGTGTTGAGAGGCAAAAAAAATTTCTTCAACTTTAGATTGCAAATTATCTGTCAATGACTACATCATATGCTAAAACGTTCAAGTCGGTTTATTGCAGACAAGTGCATCTTTGAAGTTCACAGTCTTGAACCCCAAGGGGCGAATTTGGACTATGGTTGCTGGTGGAGGAGCTAGTGTCATTTATGCCGATACTGTACATATCTATCCTTGGAAAATATTACCTCCTTTGATTATATATTCTATTGTCTAAACTTGCCATTTTACCTTAACAGGTAGGTGATCTTGGATATGCTTCTGAGCTTGGGAACTATGCAGAGTACAGTGGTGCTCCCAATGAAGAAGAGGTCTTGCAGTATGCTAGAGTTGTAATTGATGTAAGGATAAACTAGTTACATAAAACATTTTATTGACACACAGAAAGAAAAAGAAAACACTCATTACATTATGTTACGCCACATTCTCCGTTTATGCACCGTGAAAGGAATTGGAGAAGGATACTGACCCTAATCCCATATTGCAGTGTGCCACTGCAAACCCTGATGGCCGTAAGAGAGCCCTTGTGATTGGTGGTGGAATAGCCAATTTCACTGATGTTGCTGCTACATTTAGTGGTATTATTCGAGCTCTTAAGGAGAAGGTATGGTGTAATGTAACACAATTGGCTGCTCTGCCCTGATGTTGAGATTTCCTTACTGAACATTTGTTATTGCAGGAGTCAAAACTTAAAGCTGCAAGAATGCATATATATGTTAGAAGAGGAGGTCCAAACTACCAAAAAGGTCTTGCAAAAATGAGGTCTCTTGGTGAGGAAATTGGCATCCCAATTGAGGTATGTGCTACTAGTGTCAACTACTAATAGAAGATGACTATTTTCCCCGTTAACATCAAATGAGTTAACTATTCTTGTTGAAGGTTTATGGACCTGAGGAAACCATGACTGGCATCTGCAAACAGGCTATTGAGTGCATCAGTGCAGCTGCATAAATTTGAAACTTTTTAGTCTCTGCCTTTTTTGCTTTGTGTTAGTGTGTTATTTGATTTGTGTGTTTTGACATTTCACATAAATGGGCAATGAACAATAATGAATTTTAGTTTTTCAATTTCAACATTGATTCAACAATCTTTATAGTAGATGAAAGAAAGAGATATTCATTAATTACATAAAGATATGTTAATGGCTCTTCTATCCTTATTACTACATTCCAAAACAAAAACCTAACTAGATCTATATATGCAAAACATTGAAGTAAACTACTATAATATACATACATATATATATGTTAGTGTATATATACATACGCTAACATATATATACAGTTGCCTTTAATTACTGAATATTCTTGTTGGCTACTCCAACACCATGTATACTTGCTCACCTTTTTTGTATCATTAATTTTGTAAGTCGCAGATTCATTTCTTCAATAGTTATCGCCGAGGTTGTTTGGATGTAGTTTATTTTTAAAAATTAATTAATTAATGTTTGACTGCTTCTTTGGAGCTTCACATATATTTGTATATATAAAAAATATGATTAAATAGCATGAAAAATTAGAGACATATTTGGACAAAGTGATTGGTGTGTACCAAGCAAAAAATATTGACAATATAGGGTGAGTATGGGCCTTCACATTAGTTGGTGAGATGTGACATTTGTCAAAAATATATTATTCCATTAGCCTAAAACAAGAAGCAAGGAGCACGACCAAAAAAACAAGTTTAGCAAAAAAAAAGTGAATTTTTTTTTAATTTTGATCAAAATCATCCTTTGTCATTTTGATGAAACTTTAACGTCATTTTATAATATTTCACTTAATTGAAATCATCCTCATAATATGTTTTTTTGTAATTTTATAAAATGTAAGATTCCAATTCCAAAGAAGTGCTAAAATTAGTACAAAAGAAAATGTTAATTGTTAGTAATAATTAAAGCAAAAGGAAGATAGACGATCATGAGATTTACTTAAGAGCTTCGTCGTTAGTAAAATAAATTAATTTAAAGATGCCTAATGATGTTATCTTTGAAAATGACTTAGACAAATGGCAACTTCTTGGTGGTGTTCATTTTTAATTTTTTTTTTTTGGTGGTGTTCATTAAATTTAACTTCTGCACTAAATAGTTGATAACCTTTCTTTCTTTTTAAGTGTGGTAGTTATAACCATAAACTTTAAACTTATGAGTATGTTCAATTGATCCTACACAAAAGCTATTTTTTGATGTTGATATATGGCCTTTTTGTCAACTATACAACTTCAATTATGTGAATAAACGACATAGTGGACCAAACCAAAAAATTATGTGAAATGAAATGGTTTTAAAAAGCTTATAATGTATTGAAATAGCATATGTCATTTAATTTGGCTTTATTTTATATTTGTGTTTTCTTATTTTTTTTTTGTGTGTATAAGTAAACACTTATATTTGTATAAAGTTGAACAAGTAGACACATGAGCCCTACATGACATAATACATGTAGGACACTAAATAAGATAAAAACTCTATTATAGAGTGTCACGTGTCTATTTGCTTGACTCTATATAAGTTTAAGTGTCTATTTGTGGACACTCAAAGTTGAGGACATAAATGTGAGTTAAAACTAAGTCAAAGAGAATATTTATGTCTTATGCCTTATGTAGATATGTCTAGGCATAATCTATTGGCGTAATACATAATTATGTTATTTAACTTAGTCTCAGCATCTATATTCCCGTTCAACTTTGGTTGTGCACAAGTACATACTTAAACTTGTATAGAGTTGAATAAGTAGGCACACACACACAAATCTTACCTGACATCTTACGCCTGCATGACAGTTTGCATCCAAGGCAGCAACATCCTAAGTAGCGTCTTATTTATATTATGTAACATGGAATGTGTGTCATGTCTACTTATTCATCTTTATACAAGTTTAAGTTTTTAATTGTGCATACTCAAAATTGAAGAACATAGATTTAATGTAAAGTCAAGTTAAAAAGATAAATTTATATGTTATAATGTGTGAATCACAATTCATAATGCACTTCGCCTAGAAATGGTGAGACAGGTTGAAGGCTATGCGAGGTTATTTGAAGGCAAAACAGATAGGTTAAAGGCAATGTGGAGCGGACAAGTTAAATAATAAAATAACTAATAATGAAAAAGAAATGAATAGGTTGAATGACTATTTTGAATAATAAATGATTTTAGATTTTTTAAAAATATACAAATATCTAAATCTCCTAATCCATTCATATTTGTGTTTGGTTAGGTCTACTGCACTAATTACCAAAAAAAAAAAAATTCTATTATTAAGATTTGAATCAACTTTTTTTTTTTTTTAAATTAAAAATAAAATGATCTTGATTGTGTCTATCCCACTTTAGTGAAGAAGAAGAAGAAGAAGAAGAGAGGTTTTTGATATTATTGATTAGATTAAATTTCAATCATTAATAATTATTGAGAGTAACTTTTTTTACTCAAAATAAAAATAGACTTAAGTATATTTATTTATAAAATTATGTTAAAATTACATCACGTACATTATTGTTGTTGATTAAATTGTATTTTGGGCTCCACTTTGTGCAAGAGAGCACATACTCCAAATTGTATTAATTTTTATTGAATGACAAAACGGCAGAAGGCTATATAGTACCCTCAAACACTTGTGGCTCAAAATAGGTTTCCTTGATATTAAGATGGCACTCAAAGTTCACGTTTAAAACATCACACATTTTTTTAAAATAATGTCAATAATAATTGTCCAATATTATTTATCTAGCTTGAAAAAATAAGATATAATTTATCTTTTCATGTCTATTTTATAATGTTTATAATTGAATACTATCCAATACTTTCTCTATTTCATGTTAGTTGAATTTTAGAAGCAATGCACATTTATTAAGAAAAACATCTAAGGACATAATTTAAATCATACTTTTCACTATAAATAAGATAATTTTTCTCAAGAAATCAAACATCATTAAATGAAAGGGTAAACATGGGAAGAAATCATCCATCTTAAATGTTGAAACAATAAAAAAGATAAAAAAAATATATGTTTCAAAGCATTAAATTTAAGAATAATGTTAAATGACCAGAAATTTTCAAAGTCTATAATATCCTTTTTATTTAAAATAAACTGATTTTTTTCAATTAAAAGACATCAAAATTAAAAGGTAAAAATATTCAAAAAGATAAAATATCACAATGTGAAATGTGTTATTTTACTGATCGCCAAAGAATCTTTTTTTAATTTAATATATTCAAAGGCTAATGTATTAAAAGTTTTTCTTGATTGTATGTGTCAAGTCAATAATCGACCATTGTTATTGGACAAGAGAGTAATAATTTTTTTTGATTTATTTATCAATATAAACAAGTAAACTGTAATACTATATATTAATTCCTTCGTTCATTTTTACTTATCATAAATAAATAAACAGTGTTGTTTGACTAACATATCTCTCGTTAATTATTTAACCTTCACGAGCGTGCCTTTAAAATAATTAATATTATTTTTTAAAAAAAATACTTAGTTATCTAATTAACAACTATTTTGGAACAAATACTTTTAATAACGGTCAAAATAGGATATAAGAATAGGTAAAATAAAGCAAAACATATATATAGTATAATTTTTGTGGTGCACCTCTTCGCCTTATCCTTAGTAAATCTAAAACATTATCCCATGTGACTTTTGTGAGTAAAATTGTCCCTCCATTTCAATTTGCCGCATCACTTTCATCGTTCAGTATTTATTGATCTGACTCCTAAAGTATAGTAGATCTTTTTTACATGGTACCATGATATTGTTCATGAAAAAAAAAATTGGCCTAAGTCATCTCCAGCCACTCAAAGTTGTCCGCATAATTCATTTACACCTTAACTAATCCTTGTGCCAATTAAACACTTTATTTGTTCAAAAATTATTCCTATTAGACACAAAATGCTGACATGGCAAAAAACGTGTAATTCACTTTCCTTGAGCGCGTTAATTTATTAAAAATAATATTTTTCTTTTTTTTTTCCTCTTAATTTATACCCCTAAGTTAATTTTTTTTAAAAAAAATAACAAAAAAGAAGAAGAACAATTGTCTTCTTCTTCTTCCCTATTTCTATCGACCCCACCACCCCACCCCAACCCCCATACCCATACACCAGTGGTTATCTTCTTCCTCCATCATTCTAATAATTTCAAAATTCTTAGTATCAGTGGTTATCTTCTTCCCCCCACCATTCTAATGGTTTCAAAATTCTTAGCATTTTGTTTCATTTATAAATTTTTCGAAGAGAATCTTTTCCCCATCTTTCTCTATCTAAAAACCGAGATGAAGTAAAAAGTTATAATTAATAAAAAAGCCGATGAAAAAAAAAATTTATCCGGTTAAAGATGGAACTGTACAGGGAGGAGGGAGGGGGGGTCGCCATTAATGGAGTTAGAGGAAATGTATGTTTTGTTCCAGTTGAAGGCTGGGAAGTGGGTGTTTAGGTTTTACTCTTTTTTTTTTCATTTTTTTTACTTTAAAATAATTTTTATTTTTTTTTACTTTATAATATAATGTTTAAATAATTTTTTGGATTAAAAAATAACACATGTCATTATTTGATTGGTCAAATTGACATGTCAGCGCGAGTGTATTTCACACATTCTCTATTTTTTGTTTATTCTCGAAAAAATGTTCAAATGGTTCAAATTCAGAATGGTTGAAGTGTTCAATAGGTAGCATGTCTAGTTGAGGTGTCTAAATGAATAATCGGGACAAGTTTGAGTGGCCGCATATGACTTTGGCCAAAAAAATTTAAAAAAAGAAGAAAATATTTTCTATTTGTTTTGTAATGAGAGGAATTGGGGTGTGGGGCGTGGAGCCTCGAGGATGACAGGAGTGAGTTATTCAAATGGTAAATTTTAAAGGTGGTAGGTGAGTTGAAAAATATAATAAATATAGATTTTGTTATTCAATACTATCAATATTCAAAAGGTAATATAACAATATCATCTATATTATTTATCGTTTCATAAGTTGTGTGTTAAGTCAATATTGAGTAACATTATTTTTTTAATCTATTAAAAGAAAAAATTTTCATAAATGCACAACTTAATTTACCATACATTTTACAACAAATATAATATCATATTTTTCAAAATATGTGTTTAATGATAAATCGTGAAAAATATTAAAAATTAAAGCCAGACAATACGAATGTTGAGTCATACAATGACACATGAAAAACAATTAAGATATCGATGATATAATTCACGCTGTAGAAACAATAATAAACCAAGACTCGGAACATTCTAGCCTCGAAGGAAAAAAAATCTACAATTTTATGAAATTCGTCCCAATAACAATATATGACATTAAAATAGTACATCTGAAATCAAGATTAAATTTAAATTATTTTCTTGAAAATAAAAATGATAAATTATGAATTAAAAGGAGTAGAGTTGAAAATTTCCTGGCGCCTCCGTTTACGAAGGACTCATTGGCCTTTGACGAAATATTCTGCTACTCACGACCATCAAAAGTGATATGCCACCAACATTTTCGTCTTTCGTTTATATGATACGATTTTTGAGATAAAATATGTTAGTTTATTATATAATTTAAATTATTAATTATTATAATTTATTAATATTTTTAAAAATAATTTTTATATAATTAAATTACTTTATTTTTATAATTTCAAATAAAATCACAAGGAAAAAATTATTCTTTTGAGAAAGTTGACCTGGCTCATTGCTGTTGGTGAGTCAAATATTACAACTACAAAGTGTCTAGCAGGACATGTATCATTTCTACGAACCTAAAAATTCCTATGTGCTCTCACCAACTCTTATCCATTTCTCCAATATAAATAACATACCAAAACCCTATTCTCTTCACAATACAAAAAAAAAACATTTGTGTTACAACAAAACATTTCACTTTTGACATATTCAAACTATCAACTAAAATGGCAATTATTCTTGAGGATGAAGCTTCTATTCATGGAGATGTATTAGAGACTATTCTTTCACATGTGCCACTTATTGACTTAGTTCCTTCTTCGTGCGTTTCAAAATCATGGAATCGAGCTGTTACTTCTTCTCTCAAATGCTTTAACAAGCCGAAGCCGTGGTTAATTATCCACACTCAATGCACTCGCTCACCTTATGACATTTCGGTACATGGTTATGACCCTCGCTCGAATGTTTGGGTCGAGACATCTCAACCATCCATTAAGTATATCTCTGCACTCCGATCATCTCATTCCAATTTACTCTACATGCTTTCTCCATCCAAGCTATCCTTCTCCCACGACGTGATGAATCTCACGTGGCATCACGTGGATGCACCACGCGTGTGGAGAACCGATCCTATTGTGGCTTATGTAGGTGGCTCAATCGTTATAGCCGGTGGCACGTGCGATTTTGAAGATGATCCATTAGCTGTGGAAATGTACAATAACGAAACGAACACTTGGGAAACGTGTGAATCAATGCCGGCGATACTCAAAGACTCAGCGGCATCTACGTGGCTGTCAATCGCTACCACCGGCGATAAACTCGTCGTCGCCGAGAAATTCACCGGAGTTACTTACTGTTTCGATCCGAAAACTAAGAATTGGTCAGGTCCTTATGAGTTAAAGCCGGATCCACGTATTTTTCACTCAATTATCGGGTTTGCAAACAATCGATTGATCCTGATTGGAATGATCGGAGAGTCCGAAAATGTGGCCGGAGTTAAAATTTGGAAAGTGAATACGGAGAATTTTGAGTGTGAGGAATTGGGGGAAATGCCGGCGGCGTTGATTCAGAAGGTTAAGAGTGAAACATATGGAGTTTCTTCAATCAGTGTTTGCTTAGCTGGCAATTATGCGTACATGAGCAAGTCGTCGGAGATGGCGGAGGAGATAGTAGGTTGTGAGTTCGGAAACGACGGCGGATTACGGTGGTGGAGCATGAAAAACGACGCTGCCGGCGACGGGAATAGATCGCGGAGAGTGGTGTATAGTTGTTCTGTTATTGGGTTAGGTGATTTGCGACGAGCTATGCTATCGGAAAATCGGAAATTTACTGTGTTGTGAAAAATAATAATGCATGGACAAAACTAAGTGTTATTTAATTTTTTTTTCTTTTTTAAATTTGAAAAATGTTGGTACAAAGTACCAACTATTGTTGATTATTAATTACTAAATTAAAAAGGAGTGTTTGACCATTTGGTTAAGTTACCAACAACGAACCACTTTTTTCTAGATTCTAATTATTTGATATTAATTATGATTTAATATCGGATTGATTTGAAGTTTAGATTTTATATAAAAGTAATTTGAATTAAAATTATTTTTGATATTTCTTTATTGGAAAGGATTCTGAAATATTTGTTTGTTAGTAATAAATTTTCTAGGATAACTTAAAAGGCTCTATGCATATGTTTGGTCTATTGTCGTTATTTATATATATAAATGACGATAATTTTATGAAGTTAATATCTTAAAAGATCATAAATAAAGAAAAAAATTGAACAAGTTGGAGATTTAGCTTACCAAAGGAACAATTGTTTTACTCTTGAGATGAATCCAATTTATGGGGAAAGTGAATATAAATAAAATAGATTCTATAATTTTATTTATTTTTGGATTTATTATGAAGCACTATAAAAATAATTGAATTAATCATGTCAAATTTAATTTTTTAAAGTAATTGAATGATTTTTAAAAATAAAAATATTAAGTTAAATAATTTTATTGATATAAAATAAAGTTTAATTACTTTATTAGATAATTTTTTAACATTTAATGACCTCTTTAAAATATCAAGTCAATTTATTGGTATCGATTATGCACCACAACATAATATTTATAACACTATAGATATAGTTATTATATTATATGCAACTGTTTGAATTTTGCATACACGTCTTTAGATACATATAGTGATTAATTTTAGAGTGGTAAACATGATTAAATTTAGATTGATATACAATATTATTTTTGCCATGTGAATATGTATATGCAAATACAACAATAACAAAACTTAAAGCAAATTGCACGCATGTTTATGTTTGGTGTATCAACTTAAATTGCGTATTTGCTGAACATTAAGAGCACCACATATTCTTTTTTTTTTTTTTGAACAAAACCAATATTATCTGAAAAATATGTATACATTCATGTGTATCATAAATTATGAAGTATTTCTGACAAAGTTCATCTTAGTCCCTTTTAGTTTGGTATAAGACCACTCATGATCAAATTGTCGATTTGCTCACCAAATTATTGTCAAAATTTCGTTTCTTAATTTAAAATCCAAGTTAAAGAAATATATTAGTATAAGTTGTGTATCTTTAAAAAAAAACACTAGTATATTATACATTTAATATTTACATATTATACTGAAGAAAGATGATAGTGTTGGTGGATATTGACACAAATGAATAATATATGTGTGGAGCTAGGTGGGGTGGGGGTTGTATCTATCATGTATTAATACATTACATATCATATTAATATTTTTCGAACTTCAAGGTATTGAATTATAATATTTTGAAGTAGGTTTTAGATTTTCCAATATGAAAACTAAAGTCTATGTCAAACGGATATATTTGGAAAAGCTTGAAAACAATGAAATATCATTAGTATTGCAAAATGAGTTTGTAATATTTGTTGTAGTTTTGAAATATTGATGAATGAGGTATGTTATATATATGTATGATAATTCTAACTTATTGTAGTAAACCATGTGTTAGATTGTTGAAATCCGAAGAATAAATTGTATTTTCTGAGGAAAAAATGGAAGGTGAGGACAGAAAATCTGAAATTTAAAAGTGTTAGTTAAATCAACTGGATGTATAATTTAAGCTAAATCTGTAAATAGGCCTCATGGGCAAAAATTTGGTGTGGTTCAACTCAGATTTTAGTGGTGATGGTGGCTTTAGGTTTGTGTATATTGTCATGTATAACTGTATGTATCCACGAGTATATAAGTGTATATCCACTTTTATATCTACAAATTACATGTTCATCATATATATATATATATATAAACCAACCTCGACTCAATGTCTATGAGGATGTCACACAACTAGTCATTGGGTCGAGAAAAAGCCACGTAACAGGAAGGCCTTTGCAAAGGCTGATTCAGGACCTAGGCTCAATTAACAATTTGCTAAAAGAATGAAAGAGCACTTTAGGCAAATTGTTGAGAAAAATATTTAATTCTTTTATCCCTTTCTTTGAGTCCTGCTTTTCATCTCTTTCTTCTATCAATGTTCAATTTTCCTTTTATTTCTTAAATTTCACTGTAATTTCAATTACGAGATAGTGAAATATATTTATTCGATTATTTGTGTTTGAAGTATGTTGATTTAGTTATTGAGTTTGTTACATTAACTCTAAAAAGAAATAACAACAAATGTCAAGAAAGTAATACAAATATTATAATGTACTCAAAGAGTCTACCTGAGACTTCTCAACACTTGTTAAATTTACTATATAAGATGACAATTAAAAAAGATCGGAGAATATAAAAAAGTAGACTTGATCATTTACATTTCTTTTTATGAAACTAATACTCTATATTAAATAAAAGGTTTAAGAAAATCAGTGCTGAGCAAGTGTAGATTAGAGAGAATATTCGTTCTTCCCAAAGCGACAAAAATACCCTTGAGCTTTGGGTTTTACAAATGTAAATAAATTAATGCATTGTAAAAGGTGCAAAATTAGTATTTATTATGAACAATGAGTATATATATTAGTTCATTGGAAATGATTATACCAAAGTAATCTTGTGACCCTTTAAGCATTCACATTCCAATGTGAATGATTTTTAAATTTTGTGTTTCAACCTTATTATTATTATTTCATTATGATTTTGTAGAACTTAGTTGTATTTGTACGAAAGAAAGTATTTTTTGTTTTACTAGTTAAAATATTTTTAAAAACTAATTTTTGAAGAAAATATATTTCTTGAGAACAAAATTATTTTTAATGAGAGGAGGGAAAACATCATACCTAAATGACATATTAATTTAATTATATGCTCCCAACTTCCAAACACCCCACCCACTCCATCTACACTCCCTCACTAACTAAAACTTATATATAAATAAATAAATAAATTTGTAATAATATATTCTATATACTAACTAAAACTCCTAAGCAAAAAAAAAAAAAAAAAAAACTAAAACTTAGAAATAAAATGGAAAAAATTATTTTATTATTATTTTTTAAAATTATATTTAGAAAAGCATCATAATATTTTATACATAACTTCAAGTTGCGTTTCAAAAATTTCTTAACACTTTTTTGGAGTCGTTAATTTGAGCTTAGACAGTATAATACGAAGCTAACATTAATAAACAAATAATTGGGATGGATCTAACTCAAACATCATACAATATAGCGTGAAGACATAATTCAACCCAAAAAGTAATTCAAAGAGTGAATTTATATGAGTCTGCCAAATTTCCATAAGAAAATGGAAATTCTTAGCATAAGTAAGTCAAATAACAATAATTTTTCGTTTAGACTACTAATCGATTAATTTTATTTCATCTCTACAATTCTTGGTTATATGAATTATATAGTTTGAGATAGACAACTGCCAAAATGCATCCAATTTTTTTTTTTAAAAAGTAGATGTTTTTTTACTAGGTAGTACTACTTTGTATTCTTAAACTTTTAAAGCTGTCCACATCTCTGTCTGAGAGTTTCTGGCCTTAAGAAGTTTGGCCTATTCTGAGCATGTTTGTATTTTTCTGGTTAATAAAGAAAAGAGTGACGAGACATAATAATAATAATAGAGGGAGATAATGATAATGATATTGAAAAGGGAAAACCTTTTTAGTAACTTTTAAGTTAAAATTCACCAAGAAGAATTTATGGGGGTCAGTTACCAACACATTCCTAGATCTCACGGTTTCCAGAATTCCAGGCTTTTTTAGTCATTCTGTTGTTTCTTTTTTTTCTTTCTCGAGAAAAATTCTATCTTTATTACCTTTTAAGCTCAAAATGTTGCCAATTTTAGCATAATTGAGTAAAAGAAAGAAACTTGGCATTTGAGTTTTTTCTAGTTCTTGAAAGTGCTAATTGTGAAAAAACTGAAACTTTTTCATTTGGGTGCTCGAGGTTTGTAATCTTGAAATGAACTAGTTGTGTAAATACAGAAACTTTGTCATTTGGGTGTTTGAGCTTTTTCCAGTTTCTTGAAAGAGCTAGTTGAGTAAAGACTGAAACTTTATCATCTATGTGTTTGAAATTTTCAATCTTGAAATGAGCAAGTTTATCAGGTTCTTGTGAAGGGGTAGTTGAAAATGGATAAAAGGGCATTTATTTCAATGGTAAATGATGGGGTTTTGTTAAAAAAATTACTTTGTTGAGTAGGTGAAATTTGTGATGGAAAGAATGTTGCGTCTGTTTTGGAATGTGGGGCTGCTACTGTTTTGTACATTGATAGAGAGTTCTTCTGCTACACTTTCTCCTGCTGGTGTTAACTATGAAGGTTAGCTTCTTTCTTGAAATTTATCAGTTGTACTGAAATTTTCATATTATCAAATTAGGCAAAAAGTAGAAGAACTAGTTAAATCCTCTGCATCAGGGGTGCAAGGGTTTCATCTGAATCCACTTCGACAAAAAATTGACCTGGTGTATTTAAGATTAAGATTATTTTTATATATGTATAGTAGACATTGAATCCCCTTGTATTCGTCGTGTGTTTACTTCTTTATATTTTGTACCCCTTACTCCTTTGCAATGTGTACGAGTATGTGATCTATCTTTTTTCTATACAATTGCCTCTCCTTATATTGAATCTTTGATGTAATGACAAACTGAAAAGTGAAAACAGTGGAAGTAATCTAATATAATGACTGTTTTTCCTTATAATAATGTGCAGTTGTTGCTTTGACGGAAATTAAGAAGGCCTTACATGACCCCTATAATGTTCTGGACAATTGGGATGTGACTTCTGTAGACCCTTGCAGTTGGAGAATGGTCACTTGTTCCTTGGAGGGCTATGTGTCTGCTCTGTAAGTTGTTTAGATGAAAAAATATTTTTGTAGAAACTTAGTTGGCTCATGAAAAGGCTTGATTTTAATCCAGTAACTTTATCACTGAATGTTTTCTCCTGAATCAGAGCACTACCTAGTCAAAGTCTATCTGGCACCTTATCGCCTGGAATTGGCAATCTTACTAACTTGCAATATGTGTAAGTTTTGACTATATACATCTCTTAGTTGCTAGCGTCACTTCTTATATGATTTTCCTAGTGTTATTAAGCCATTTTCTCGCAAACTGTTCTTGATTCATGTAGATTGTTGCAAAACAATGCCATTTCTGGTCATATTCCTGATGTGATTGGGAAGTTACAAAAGCTTCAGACACTTGATCTTTCCAACAATAAATTTGAAGGCGAAATACCCACTTCCTTCGAAGACCTGAAGAATTTAAATTATTTGTGAGTTCATAAATTTACACTTATTATTATTCACTTTCAAGAGACCTCTTATAACAGATTAAAACTGACTGCAACCATATATTTCACTCTCTCAAAGATTTTATACGTCATGTGACTTATTGACTCAAATCTTCTGTTTCTTTCTTATCCTTGTATTGACTTAGCTGATCATTGCTTGCAGGGATGTCTCTTATAATAATCTAAGTGGTACCCTTCCTAAATTATCAGCGCGAGCTTTCAAGTGAGTTGGTTTTTCCTATTGCCATAATACTCAGTTATTTCACTTTCAAGTAGTTATTATTTATATTATTGAAGTTAAACTATTGATGTACCTGTAGATCTCGATACATAGTTGACAAAAATCCATTAGTTAAAATACAATGACGAATGTTTCTGGGTGAACTGCTACTTGAAAAGTATTTCATTAGTATTCCACACTATAGTGACATTGACTTCTTCTTCATGGTTTTCAGAGTGCTGGGGAATCCTTTAATTTGTGGTCAAGGTTCTGAGAATAACTGTTCAGCAGTCTATCCAGAGCCACTGTCCTTCCCACCTGATAGTCTGGCAGGTACATATATATAAGATTTTCGTGCTCAAGTCCCTTCCCTTTGCAGCTGAAAATGGAAAACTGTTAAAACATATTATACATTCTCAGGAAGTTCTGCTATTTGTGTTGTTGAAAATGTGTTGCATCTCTTATTTTTGATATCACAGATCAATCTGGTGCTGCACGCAAGAGCCGTCGCGTGGTTGTTGCGTTTGTTGCAAGTTTTGGTGCTGCTTTCTTGGTCATAATAGCCCTGGCTTTGCTTCTTTGGTGGCGCTACAGACATAATCAACAGATCTTCTTTGATGTCAATGGTAAGTTGATTTACTTCTCCCCCCTCTTCTATATGATAATTTGAGCATTTATTAGTTCTGCATTTCTAATTCTTTTCCTGCCACAGATGTATAAGTTGAGCCAAGTGAGCTTTTCATTATTGTCTGAGTGATTGGTGTTAGGTCTCATGTGAATATTTTTTAAGCTAGGATGTAATAGAGTCACCTGCTTGTGGTTTGAATCTTTATTTTAATCTCTAAAAGATTTTGTGATTGTTGATTTTAAATTCATTTTTAGTTTTAGAGAGGACATGAGTGATCAAGTAATAGGTATTGGGGATAAATTCTGTGTTTACCATATTCAATAAACCTGTTGAACATGAAGAACTTTTGAGCCGCGTCAGTTAGAAAATTATGCCCTTTTGCATACTCAGTAGTTCTGGTCAATTTTCCTAGTAAGGACTCATAAAAGTTGTTTGAATTTTGTTGTTATCGGGGCAAGTCCTGATCCACTACAGGCTACCTTAAACTTTTAGTTCCAAACATTAACAGAATAATTTGTAATCACATATCCGAATGATTACACTTGCATTTTCTTGTGAAAGTTGAAGTAAATATTTCTGTAAAAAGGAAGATGGTGTTGTGTTCACTCTCTCCGGCCACCATGCCTGATGAATTGCCTTGCCACATTTATTTCGTTGAAAGTTACTCTTGATAATCTTTTACTTTGTTTGTCTGATATATATATGTGGATCAGTTTTGGGACCTTTTTGCCTTTACTCTTTCCAATCATCTGCCATCACTTGTTACTAAATAAACCACTACTATTATTTTCTCCCTGTCTCACTTTTCAAAAGATATTCTTCATCTGTCTCTAGCTATTCCTCAAAGCTGTATCTGAGTAGCGACTTCTCAAATGCAGATCATTGTTATCCAGAGGTATGCTTGGGTCACCTGAAAAGGTACACCCTTAAGGAACTACGGACTGCCACTGACCATTTCAGCTCAAAACGTATTTTGGGAAAGGGAGGATTTGGGGTTGTGTATAAGGCCAGCTTAAACAATGGTACGGTTGTGGCCGTCAAAAGATTGAATGACTATAATGCTGTTGGTGGTGAAAATCAATTTCAGACGGAAGTAGAGTTGATTAGTTTGGCTGTCCATCGAAATCTTCTCCATCTGCTGGGGTTTTGTTCAGCTGAAAGTGAACGGCTTCTTGTTTACCCCTATATGCCAAATGGAAGTGTAGCATCACGATTAAAAGGTTACTTCTTGCCTCCATGTGTTAATACATAATAATCACTATTGATTTCAGATAACGAGTCCAACATTTCCATTTATAAAAGTTAAATATTCTCACATGGTGTTTGTTTGTTACGACACCCTTCATTCATTTTGTTTGACAGATAATTGATAGGATACAGAGTTTAAAATTTTAATTTCACTCATTTATTACATTGGAGTAGGAGAATTTTTTTAAATAGTTGTTATTATACTTGTTAAAGAAAACATCATATAAATTTTAGAGTGTGGATAGTTAAATGAATTTGAGTTCTTAAAGTTGTAAAAGGTGTACAGACCAATATAATTCTAGAATGGTGCCAAATTTTGAAGCATGTCTAATTTAAAAGTAGTCATGTTAGTGAATAGTTCCTACTTCCCAATTCATTGCCATTAAACATGATAGCGAGTGTTCTGAAGACCAGCAACCGCTGTCATAGATGAATTGAGGCCATACGATTCTTATAAAGTATTAGCTTAGATGTTACGACCCACCCTTACCTCAGTTCCATCCTTGAGCCCGCGGTGGTATGCTCACCTTCACATACTCTGTACTTCTGTAGTTATCTGATAAGACATTATCAGTTTGCTGCTGGCTGAAACCATTGTGGTATGTTTCTGCATGTTCGTAAGCCAAGCAAACCCCTTTTGCTTTTCTGGAACTTCATCAGCTACTTTTTAATAGTTTCCAACTAACTGAATTTTATATTGGCTTGATTGAAAATGCATTGTGGTTTCTAAATTTGCAGATAGCATAAATGGTAAACTAGTTTTAGACTGGTCAAGGCGGAAGAAGATAGCACAAGGTACAGCGAGAGGGCTAGTTTACTTGCATGAGCAGTGTGATCCCAAAATTATCCATCGTGATGTCAAAGCAGCAAACATTCTGTTGGATGAAGAATTTGAGGCAGTAGTTGGTGATTTTGGATTGGCAAAGCTCTTGGATCACCGCGATTCTCATGTGACAACTGCTGTTAGGGGCACCATTGGCCACATTGCTCCAGAATATTTGTCTACTGGCCAATCGTCTGAAAAAACTGACGTTTTTGGGTTTGGAATCTTGCTGCTTGAGCTGATTACAGGCCAGAAAGCTATGGACTTTGGTCGAGGTGCCAACCAGAAAGGTGTTGTTATGCTTGATTGGGTGCGTCTCTTTCTCTTTCTCTGGATGTTGTAGTGAGTACTTTTTGAAATATGTAGTGTGGGTTGTGAGAGGAATGAGCTATACAGATGCTGATTGTGCATCTCTCCTCTCTCTCTCTTTCTCATAGCTGTTTCCTTTTCAGTTATAAGGAGTTGTTGGTTGAATTAGCTAGCTAGCTAGTGCCTAGTGGTGTGTACATGTAGTTTACAAGGCTCGTTTACTGATATGCAGGTGAGAAAGCTGCATCAAGAGGAGAAATTGAACCTTATGGTAGATAGCAATTTGGAAAATAAGTTTGACCGGATTGAGCTAGAAGAGATGGTTAAAGTTGCCCTTCTATGTACCCATTTCAACCCTTGTCATCGTCCAAAAATGTCGGAAGCATTAAGGATGTTAGAAGGCGATGGATTGGCTGAAAAATGGGAGGCATCACAAAAGCTGGAGACTCCAAGAAAGCGAGCTTTTGAACCTACTCCACAAACGTATTCCAACTACGTCCAAGACTCTTCGCTAGTTGAACCAATGGAACTTTCTGGACCTAGATGACATCCAGTTTGAAGTGACAAGTATTTCATTGCTGTTCAATGTGTATGTATTCATTTTCTTTCTCCCCTCCCCTATTTCAATGTGTATGACAAGTTTGAAGTGACTGCATATGATATGATATTATATATCCCCCCTCCCCTATTCTTCTTTCAATTTTTAAAATGATATAATAATAGGGCATGTAATTATGATTTCATTACTCCTTTTTATATGAAAGATTTGAGATTTATGGTATATTTTATTGGTTAATTAATGTAACCTTTATATAACTCATTTTATTACCTATATTTTCAAACACATTGGACTGTTAATAAACCAAATCTAACAAGTTAAATTAAATTAAATATACATATCTTTGACCTCAAACAAATTCAACCATACCGTCCTATACTTGCGGAGTTTAAAATTTTTGCAATGACATCAGACGAAAGGGACACAATTATTTAATTAATGTTGCTTCTGTCTGTTTTTGCAATCTAGAAAGATTAGAAGAGACCAAAAGTCTTCCTTTCTTCCGAAAACATAAATGTGCCATCAATATTTTTCTTCTACTTTTACTCTTCAAAGGGGATTGGTAGGAGGCTGGTGTTTGAGGACTTCAATCACTGCACAAAATTAAGTTTTTTGCTGTTGGGGTTTCCAAGTTAAATTTGCACCACTACCAAAGTAAGTTGAACTCATTTGGTGAGGATTTGATTTTCCAATCTCTCCATTTCTGCTCCCAAATTTTTCAGAAAAAATAATAAAATTGGATTCATTTCGTCCTCCTCCTCTTAGCTCTCCACCAAGATAGCATAAGCAACCTTCTTTGCTCCCACTTCTCCAAGAAAAGACAAAGGTAGGATAATGAAGTGTTGAAGAGAGATGATTAGATAAGATATAAGCTTATCGAGGATATGAACTTAGACAAGAAGTTATGTAGGTTGCGAATAAGGATAGAAGGTTAAGAATTGTTGAATTACTAGCCTTTTCATGTATTTGGCTTGGTGCTAGTATAGAGTATTGTGTTGGTCGTCATATTATCCTAATTCACATAGTTCTTGGCTTTTGGTACCTGATAACACCTGGTATTATTTTAACTCTTACTTCTGATATCTCGCATCTTCAGTAGACAAGTTCAATTATTGCACTATTTTGTTGGTTCACCGTGTCAGTTGCTATGTTTTAGACATTGTTTTCTTCTTCTTTGTACTTGAATTTTCTGCACTCGAGCCTAGGGTCAATCTCTATACCTCCCTCCATAATGTAGTGATAGATTTGCATACACTCTACACTCCCCTGGCCCACTTGTACGATTCGATGGGTGTTGTTGTTATTCCTAAAACTCTAAGTATTTATATATTACTCAGGAAATAAAATAAAAATTCTCTAAAGTTTTACATGATGCCCCCCTAATACGTAAGTGTGCAAAAACTAAGCTACAAGTAAAGAACCTGTTTTGTATAAGTATTTAGTTCAAACAGTTATAATTGTGAAGTGCAGAATAGTAATGGACACAAAATTTAATGTGAAAAATCATTTTGCTCAGAAGGTGTAAAATCAGGATGTATCCAGTAAGATTTAACATGAAAAAACACCTATCCACCTGGCTGAAAAGGTGTAAAAATCGTGAAGTACACAGTAGGATTTAACTTGAAAAATCAATCGGCTTTAGAAGTGTAAAAACCGCAACCTAAATCAAGGATTCACTGCTTAGCGGGTAATGGAATCAGTAAAATTAATGAATGTATGAAATATGTTGGTGTCAAGCTCTAAGTCAAGCTGATATTGATGATTTCATTTCATGCAGGATTTGTTAACAATTAGAGGGAACTGAAATAAGGAGATGGCCATGGAGTGTGGCAAAGTGATAGGCGCCATGAACTTTGTGAGGGACGTCCAACATTTTGATATGTCGACGTTTAATCAACTGGAGGATGCTAGAAATAATCTAGAACATGCAGCTGGATTTCTGAGAAAACTGGAGAAGAGATCCCCTGAGAATACGATATCAACATATCTTAGGCCCCTATTTCTAGAAGCTCTTGATGGTTTGTCTGCAATATCTTCTCACATGAAGGATCAAGGCCAGAAGAGTGACACCGCTGAAAGGATTTCGAAGGTGCTGAAAATAATCAAATTGAAGAACATTGCTGAGCGAATCAAAGCTTCAAAACCATCAAGATCATCTAGCCAAGTCACTCTGGAGATGGTGGAGTTTGTCAAATCTTTGCTTGTTTCTGTTCATCATGCACTGTTCTTTATTAGTGCAGATGCTCATGTGTCTGTTCTTGTCAAGAAGCTGTGGGATATACTAGGCTTCTTCACGTTTATTGCAAAGCAGTGCATTGAGCTTGAGAGTATGAAGGATTTCTTCACCCATGCTGAGGATGTAGCTTACACTGCAGCATACCTATGTTTCTTAGGCTTGCACGGCACTATGGATACTGATATCTCTAAATTTCTGAAAAGGATAAGTCCTTTTAGCCCTGATGTGAGGCAGATTTATCTGAGTGTCTTGATGGGGTTAAATTCATTCAGATCAGAGACTACAATGAATGCCAAATATATTTTTGATTTTGTTAGTGCCCTCCGTAATGACCTGGAAGAGCTACTAAGCAATGTTCATCAAAGTCCGTGCATTCGTCTCCAACAAGGACTTTCACACCTTTCTAGATTTCTCTGGGACATAAAATCAGATCCATTTCCACTTGGAGAATTGATTTCTCTTCAATCACAGATGCAAGCTGTGGCCATTGAGGCAGCGGTTGCAATCTACACCTCATATGATGAGAAAGTGAAAATGAAGACTACTGAAATAGACCATTTGCCTTTTATTTTGCAACTGAAGTTAAATCATGTCAAGGTAGAAGTCTCCCTGATTAAGCTACTGAAAAGTAAACCCACTGTAATAGCTCCTCTAAAAGATCTGATTGATTATGTTTGGGAAGAGCTGATATTCATGAAAACTTTTTTCATGGATGCATTTGAGCAGTTCAAAGAGCAAACTAACGTCACTGAATTTTTCAATCTTATTCAATCTGTAACTAGCCAAGCATGGTTGGTCATTTATTCTCTTTATCGTGACATAAAGAAAGAAGGCTTAGCCAGGGAAATTAGTTGGTCGCATTTTCAGTTGCTTCTTAAGTTCAGGTTTATTAGGGCAGTGATTGGACAGATATGTCCCAGAATTTCTGTGTCATCAATACTGGACCATCCCACGATAAATCTGTTGAACTTTCTTCCTCTCAACTTTAAGGTCCTTGATTCTTATTTCAGCATGCTAAAATCATCAACAATAGATTCTTCCGATAGCCCGATGATGGATTTGGTTTTGATGGGGTTTCATGAATATATTCTTGACAACCTGCAACTGAAGAATGAAACCAGTTTGACATTTACCAATACAAATGAGGTTAAAAAGTTTTACTATGGATTGTTGCTCCTGGTAACATATCTTTTTGATCCTCTAGTTCAGTGTAGTGGATTTGGAACTATCGAAATTGAGGCTGCTGGTGATAGTAACAGAAATAGAAGGGTCAGTCTTGTTCTTCAGTATTTGACTGTAGCTTTAAAGCTTATTGAGCCTGAGGAAACCTTGATGGATATGCTAACCAAGGCCACATTGAAAGCTCCAATACTGGATATGGTTGAAAGTGCTCATGAAGAGCTTATTTTCCTCAGAGCTTTTCTCATGGATGTTCTCAGGCAACAGATGAAGCTTAACAAATATCATCATCTCTTGAGGAATGTTGAGGAGACTGCCAACAAGTTAGCACAAGTCAGTCGTTTTCGTAATGAAAGATTCATGGACGAAAACAGCACCTGGGAAGTGTGTCTTATATTGTCTGATTTCCTATATGATATTAAGTTTATCAAGGTAGAAATTAGAAAGGTATGCATTCAGGTCTTGGATGCATCACTTATGACTTTGCCAGATATCAAAGGCCTTTTAAACTTTTTATCAAACCGCCTGGACACAGTGCTTGACTGTGATGCTGGTTCGATTGCTTTTCTGATGAACCGAAGTAGAGTTCTCAAAGAGAAACTTATGTACTTGGGACACTTTCTTGCAGATGTTGTACAACACTACAATATGCATCAAGGACTCAAAGACCTCATGAAACATGTTCTAGATACCAAGTATGTCTGTTTATTGTCTGTTGGGGATTATAAATCTGCTTGGTATTACATGTTATCTCTCTCCGATATGAAGCAATTGCTTAAGTTTGTTGAGACAGAGGTCAAAACAATTATTCCTAAAGCTCCAGAGTCATCAAGTTATAGCTTCCCCAAGACAAATGGATTAGGATTTCTTCAATTTTTCCTAGGAAACTTGGAGGAGCTGTTATGTTCTAAGCTCGATTCCGTTATTGACTGGAAGGATCAGATTAGATCAGTCAAGGAAGGCATACTGTGTCTAAGAGATCATTTCGCTGAGAACTTTGATGAGCTAGATGAAGTTTATGGTTTTGTATTGAAGGTCACTGAAATGGCATATAAAGCAGAGTTTGTCATTGACTCCTGCTTAGTCAGTTCTCATCCACTCTGGTACAAATCTCATCGAATGTCTGAAGTTCTTAAGAATATCAAGCTTTTAAATAAAGCTGTTACTGAGACTTATGAAAGAAAGGAGATAGATGTGACAGTGCACAAAGTTGCAAAGACCTCCATGAATCCTGTGGCATCCTTATTAGCTTATACGCCAAGAGAAAATGAAGAAATGGAGGGCTTTCACGAGGCAATGGATAAAATTAAGAGGCAACTACTTCGAAGATCTTCTCAGCTAGATATTATCTCCATAGTTGGTATGCCTGGAATCGGCAAGACCACTCTGGCTGAGAAGATTTACAATAATCTCATAGTTACCCCTCACTTTGATGTTCACGCTAAGTGTCGTGTGACTCAACTATATTCATGGAAAGAGTTGTTGCTTACCATCTTGAATGATGTTCTTGATCCCGCTGATCGCACTGGAAAAGAAGATGGTGAATTAGCTACTGAGCTGCGTCAAGTTTTGTTAACCAAGAGATTCTTAATTCTCGTTGATGATGTGTGGGATAAAACAGTCTGGGACAATTTATATATGTGCTTCAGAGATGCTAAGAATGGGAGTAGAATTATTCTAACTACCCGGCTGAGTGACATTGCCAATTATGCTAAATGTAAGAGTGAACCCCATCATCTTCGTTTATTCAGAGATGACGAGAGTTGGACATTATTACAAGAAGAGGTGTTTCAAGGGGAGAGCTGTCCAACTGAACTTGTAGATGTGGGATTTCGAATAGCAAAAAGTTGTGGAGGATTGCCACTTTCCATTGTATTAGTTGGTGGTGTTCTGAAAGAGAAAGAGAAGAAAGAAGATTTGTGGAAAGAAGTAGAAGAAAGTTTAGGTTCCAAAAATATTGGTAGCTTGCAAAAGAGTATGTCTTTAATTGGATTCAGTTATAAGAATTTACCACATCATCTGAAGCCTTGTTTCCTCTATTTTGGAGGATTTTTTAAGGGGAAGGATATTCATGTCTCAAAATTGACTCGGTTGTGGCAAGCAGAAGGGTTTGTACAAGCAAATAAGGAAAAAAGAACAGATACCGCACACGATTTCTTGGAAGATCTTATTAGTAGAAATCTAGTAATGGTCATGAAGGAGAGACCTAATGATAAGGTGAAAAGTTGTCGCATTCATGATCTCTTGCACAATTTCTGCCTAGAAAAGTCCAAGCAAGAAAACTTCCTTAACCAAATGAACAGGTACTGAGAGAATTATACTGATTTCGTTGTGTTATGCTTCTCATTGTCACTTATTTTTGTTTATGTTCCTTCTTTTTTTCTGATTTAGGGAAGAAGATATGCTTCCTGAAAAACCTCAAGACTACCGATTGTTCATCCATTCTTACCAAGATGAGATTGATTCGTGGCGTCCATGTGGCTCAAATGTCCGTTCTTTACAATTCAAAGTGACAGACCCGGATAGCTTGTTATGGCCTCGTGATATCTCCTTCATCTTTGACAGCTTCAAACTTGTTAAAGTGTTGGATTTGGAATCGTTCAACATAGGTGGCACTTTTCCTAGTGAAGTAGAGTCTTTAATTCATTTGAGGTACTTTGCTGTTCAAACATATGCAAATTCAATTCCTTCGTTTATAGCTAAGCTTCGGAATCTTGAAACTTTTGTGGTAAGAGGATTGGGAGGAGAGGTGATAATACCTTCTTCTATTCTAAAGATGGTCAAATTGAGGCATTTACTTGTAAAGGATCGTGCTTCATTTAGTTTGCAAGGAAACATGGGTGAATCATTTTCTAACTCTCAATTAGATTATTTGGAAACCTTTTCCACTCCACGCCTCTCTTATGGTCAAGATGCAGAGATGATTTTGACAAAGATGCCAAATTTGAGAAAGTTGAATTGTATATTTTTGGAGACATTTAGTTATTTAGAGAAATTGAAGGGAAGGTGTGTTCGTTTTCCCACATTAGAGTTTCTAAGTCACCTTGAATCCCTAAAGTTGGTTTCCAACTGCTATCCATCTAAGCTTCCTCATGTGTTCAATTTCCCCTCAAAACTAAGGGAATTGACTTTGTCTAAGTTTCGCTTACCCTGGTACGAAATTTCTATCGTTGGAGAACTGCCTAACTTGGAGATCCTAAGGTTGCTTTCCAGAGCCTTCGAAGGGAATGAATGGGAAGTGAATGATTCAGAATTTCCTGAACTCAAATACTTAAATTTGGACAACATCAACATTTCACAGTGGTCCGTCTCTGATGATGCTTTTCCTAAGCTTGAACGTTTGGTTTTAACCAAGTGTAAGCAGCTTGAGGAAATCCCTTCTCATTTTGGTGACGCCGTAACTCTGAAAAGCATTGAAGTAAACAGGTGTGGCTGGTCTGTTTCCAATTCAGCCTTGGAAATTCAAACTGCGCAACATGAAGACATGGCAAATGATGCTTTCGCAGTTACCATACAGCCTCCAGATTGGGCTAGAAAACCATTTGCTTGACTCGTTTCTGGTACACTCTTGCGATATTCACCTAATTACATTTCCATTTCTCTAAATTTAATATGCGTATTTTCTAATGTTGTACTTGTAACTAAAGAGGCTATATGCTATATACTTGAATCTGTGTGCTAAAACTGAACTTTTTTGAAGATGGGTCAGTTCCTTTTTTCTCATAATTGGGAATAGTACTGCTGTCAGTTTTTGAAGTGTTTGATATACCATTCAATATCTATTTCTTGAAGATATGTGACTGAAGTTTCTATTATTCATCTCTAAATAAAAGCTAGTAGAGGGATGCAAAGAAATCATTTTCTGTTGGGTTTCGTATATTTTGATGATTGACAAAGTAATGGAATAACTTCATGAAATAGGTAGATGATACATGTTTTAGCATCCAGAGTCCAACTTGACTTTATATCTGAATAAAAGGAGTCTTGAGTAGAAAAGATCACGAGTTATAATACTACACACACCTGAGCCTAACTCAACCTCAAAAGCTAGCTCATGAGGGGAGGTTTGTCCAAGTCCATCTAAAGAGACCAAATTCCCATCCCTCTACCGATATGAGACTTCTTAACTGTACAACAGATATCCAGGACAGGAGTCCAAAGACGTATAGACTCAAGCATCCAAAGCAACAAAAGAGTCGGAGTTCTTAGAAGATGGGAAGCACGGCTAAGAGCTATAAATATATAAGGTTTTCCACAAATCACAATCTGAACAATATTTTTCAAATTGCTATTAACGTTCAATTTCTCCTCTTGATGCAGCTTTCTCACCTGCATATCATTAAACGAGAGAGAGTTGAAGTATGTGAGCCTTGTAAACTACATGTACACACCACTAGCTAGCAATATTCCATATAGTCTAACAATCAAACATTAAAATATTTTAATGTTTGATTGTTAGACTGGTCAAGGCGGAAGAAGATAGCACAAGGTACAGCGAGAGGGCTTGTTTACTTGCATGAGCAGTGTGATCCCAAAGTTATCCATCGTGATGTGAAAGCAGCAAACATTCTGTTGGATGAAGAATTTGAGGCAGTAGTTGGTGATTTTGGATTGGCAAAGCTCTTGGATCACTGCGATTCTCATGTGACAACTGCTGTTAGGGGCACCATTGGCCACATTGCTCCAGAATATTTGTCTACTGGCCAATCGTCTGAAAAAACTGACGTTTTTGGGTTTGGAATCTTGCTACTTGAGCTGATTACAGGTCAGAAAGCTATGGACTTTGGTCGAGGGGCCAACCAGAAAGGTGTTGTTATGCTTGATTGGGTGCGTCTCTTTCTCTTTCTCTGGATGTTGTAGTGAGTACTTTTTTGAAATATCTAGTGTGGGTTACAGATGCTGGTTGTGCATCTCTCCTCTCCTCTCTTTCTCATAGCTGTTTCCTTTTCAGTTACAAGGAGTTGTTGGTTGAAATAGCTAGTGCCTAGTGGTGTGTACATGTAGCTACTTGAGTCGTAACTTTATGATATGTATTTACAGAAAAACAATATGTGTTGATGTGAATGCAAGCGAATAATTAAGAAAAAATATGAATCAAGTAAGTACCTACCTACTTTTTTTCCTTTCATATGAAAAGACTTAAATACCAAGAAAGTCATTGTTTATTTGAGCTGAGTTTTTTCTTCACAGTGAATTAATTATCATCCTAAAATTATTAATCATTAAGTGATACTCAATTAGGCTTTAACTAGTTATGTCACATCACGACTTTGGATGAGTCAAATCTTGAAAATATATTAATTTATATTTTTCTAGTTTTTGATCTCAAAATATTCAATTTTTTTTTTACTTATACTTCATTTTTTTAGAGTACTATCATACTTATTTTGCTAATCTCGCAATTTTCGATTGATTATTTGACTAATTACTATAATTATGATATTATAGCAATTTTCAATTGTTATGCGTTGATCATAATCCGATTTGAGAACCTTCTTTTACAAAATCCTTTTATCAATTTAAGCTATAGAAAAATATAATTATACATTTACCGAATTCACTAAAAAAAATGAGCATCTACCAATGAAATAACACTAGAGAAAACTCAACAAAAACAATTTTTTTCATTTAAAATGAAGAAGAGCGCCAAAATGTCAAAAAGCAAAAAAGCATAACAATTAACATTGAGCAAAAATTTGATTGATTCGTAACAAAATCAAGTGGTTGGTTGAAGAAGAATAGAAAAAAACTTTCTAAAAATGACGAATATATACTTAAAAAAAGACAAAAGAGAAATGTGTATATACAATCTGTTGGTGAAGAATGATTAAAAAAACCCTATATTACCGACCAAAAAAAGGTGATATATATATATTATAAGAGTAGTAAATAATATAACTTGCGGCAAGAAGAGAGGTTTCGATAAGGCAAAGAATGAAGCTTTCGATGAAACTTTTGGTCGCCAAAATGATATCTAAAGCTCGTCATCGACGCCCAAAACAGAGGAGACTGAGAAAGCGTACTGAAATTTCAAGGGAAGATTCCATGGGGTGTTTGCCAGAAGAACTGATCCTAGCTATTCTTGTAAGGGTTCCAGTTAAATACCTCTTACAGTTCAAATGTGTTTCCAAAAATTGGTTTAATTTGATATCTAGCCCTGAATTTGTGAAAACTCATCTTGGTTTTTCTGCTAACGATTACACCCGCCATATGTCTCTGTTACAATATAATGCACTATCGACGGAGATTAAATATTGTTATGTTACTAGTTTATTTCATGAACCTGTTATTGAGGCGCTTGATTTGTATTGTCCCATGAAAAATACACCTCAAAGTGTTCAAATTTCGGGTTCTGTTAATGGTTTGGTTTGTCTTTCTGATGGGTTTGGTAGGTTGGTGCTATGGAATCCATCAATTAGAAAGTTCAAGAATGTGTTTGGATTTCTGCCTACACAGATGGGTTCCGCCTGGTTCAAGAGTGGTTTTGGATATGATGAGGTCCATGATGACTATAAGGTAGTGGGTATTTTTAGTAACATGGTTAAGGCCTATTTCGAGGCTGTCATATATAGTTTAAAAAGGGATTCTTGCACAACACTTGAAGATTTTAAACCTGGGGTGAGTTACTGTGGTGATGCTAAATTTGTGCATCGTAAACTTCATTGGATTACTTATCGTAGACGTGGTTGGGGCATCTCGTGTATTGATTTGGTTGAAGAGAAATGGGGAAAGTTGGAGCTGCCTAGCCACAACGAAGAACAAGAATTGAAGCTTGGAGTGTTGCAAGGTGATCTTTCGTTCCTCTCTAGTAATGATGAGAGAAATCACTCTGATGTGTGGGTAATGAAGGAATATGGAGTTAAAGCGTCTTGGACAAAACTGTATACCATCAGGTATCCCGAGAACTATAAGCTAGTGACGCCCCTTTTCACGTATAGTAAAGGTAAAATTCTACTCGCGTTTAAATCATCTTTGGCGATATATGATCCAAAGAACGACTCGATCACATATCCAACGGTTACTAATGTTGAGCTTACTGACTCTATCACACATGCAGAGTATAATATTGACGTTACTAGTTATTACAGCATTATTGAGGCAGAAATCTGCATTGAAAGCCTAGTTTGTCCGGATTTACCAAACAAATATTGAAAGATGTCAGAGCTCCTGTCGTAATAGTTAACAACTTGTAAGTATTCTTTCGCTGCATTTTTCACGTGTTTTAATATTCTGCTTATTTTTTCGTTTATAGTAGACTAACTTTAGAATGTTGCCCAAGATGTTCAAAATAAATACACCAGATATTCCTACTTAAATTGAGTTATCAATTCTAATCTTGGAATGTAGATGTTATCATCATTTAAAGTTTAACAAAAACTTCCTACTTTAGTAAGAATTACTCATTTTTCAAAAGTTTGAATCATTTTGCGTTGAGCATAGGCACAGTTGGAAGTGTTGATTTGCAGTGTCCAACACACTATAAAACTAACTTATTTCCCCTTTACAAATAGGAAGATCAATTTCTTTTTCTTTTTTCAACCTATATGCAGGTGAATTAATTTTTTCATTTTCTCTGACCTTCGTTGCTTCCATTATTCAACTGCTTATAAAACATTGCTCACTTTTAGATGTTGGCAGCAACGTTAGCTCTTCCCTCTTAATTTTAAATTCTAAGCTTTTTATTTTAAAAATCTTGTTTCGGGGTCAGGATATCCTATTCTTTGTGTGATCTGTTACTCTCAAACTAAATCTCAATTTGATGTAACCAAAAGCATTCAACATTTACCTACCTTTAGGGGCTTAAAATGGTATTTAGCTCTTAAATTTTGCCTCGTCAATAAGGAGAACAACTTATAGCTGCTGTAAGGCCCAAAACCGAATTCATATTCAACACCATCGTAGTACCCTTAATTTCCCCTTCAACTACATCTTTTCTGGCAGGCTCAAAGATTTCTTCTGTATCATTTTCATCTGTATTGGGTGTACCTCTGAAATTATCAAAATAGGTTAAGTTGCCTATTTTTACAACGACGATTGAGGCCAAATAATTTCATCACATCTAAGACATGTTGCTCGGACTCTCCAAAAATGATGCCGCACCCGTGTCGGATCCTTCAAAAATACACTATTTTGGGGGGATCGGACACGCACCCATCGACATGTTTGAAAAGTCCGAGCAACATAGCTTTTTTGTGCAAATGTTGAATCATACAACATTTTGAATTTTTCCTCAGATTTTGCTACTGAAGTTGCATTGAAGCTAGTCGACTTTGCTGTCGTCTGCAATGGTGAATAAGTGTTACACCTTCTACTCTAGCTCTTGAGTCACGTGTTTCAAGTATGTTTGCGACTCGAGGATAATTGAGTCTGAACCCAACTGATTTATTGCTGCAAAACAGAATTTTGATCCTTCCCCTTTTAGCCATCGCCTTTATCTCCCTTAATGTTTCAGCCCATTCAAAAAACACTCTAGATAACTTTACATCAGACACCTCCTCCTTCCTCCTTCATAGATACCGACACCTTTCCAAAATCTTCATGAAACGGAGTGTATCCGGCTCTTCTTCTTTCACTTTAGCATTGAGTTGGGAAACTGAGTTGAAGGAGAAAACAGTTTTAGGAAGCGTTTAGCTGCTATAATCTTCTTCACTGCTATAAAAAAAAATATTGAGGCCTCTCTCTTAAATATCGCTTTAAGTCCCCCAATATTGTTGAGTCGGCCCTGATTGATACTTCTGGTGTCATCGTCGACTACTTAAGAACTTTGTCTTCAGAGATCCAGAACTAGTAGAGACACCTTTGTTTGCTCGATTCCTTTTACGAGAACGTCTGGGAGAAGTGACCTCCTCTTCTTCATCTTCATCATCGGTGTTAATTGTTATACCAAATGACCTGACACGTTGAGGAATGTGAACATTGAAGTAATAGTTGACGATGCTTTGCCTATTCTTGGAAGGAAAACATGTTAATGCTGGTTTCATTAAGTGTTTGCCTTTCTACAGACACGTCTTAGCGAGGGACCTGAACTTCTTTTGGTCCTTAGTGTTCCACAACTATGAAACTTCTCCTCCCATTTCATCAAACTTCCAGACATTGAAGGCTGTCTCTAGTTCAGACTTCAACTTCACTTACTGCTGTATTCTATAATCTGAAACTTACATCATTCTTTTTCCCCTTTACAGATAGGAAGATTAGTTTCTGTTTCTTTTTCAACCTACTGCTATACTCCGCGAGTTAACTTTCTGTCCTGTCGATAAAACATTGCTCACTTCTAGATGTAGGCAGCAACATTATCTCTTCCGTCTTAATTTTAAACTAGAAGCTTTTAGTTTTTGTGATGTAACCAAAGGCACACATCACAACTCACATATTCTTTTACATGGATATTTCTTTGGTTATCATGTCTCCATAAGGAAACCAACCTTTAGGAGTTTCAACTGATATTTCGCACACTAATAAGAACAACTTATACTCACATATATATATTGTTGATGATTGCAGGTTGTTGTAGAATCATACATGTGTTCAGGGGAACATATATACTTGCTACTCATGGTTTAGCAACTACATAGGAGAAGTGGATGCAAGCTTTCGGCCAAATGGTCTACTTTACCTCAATTCACCATTTCGAACCTTATACAAAAGATTTTTCCATACTGTGAAGTAAGATTATATCATTGCAGGTTGTAAAAACTGTATGATGCTACTTAATTTTGTTGAAAGAAGCAAGAAACGCTCATAAATTGAACTTGTTAGTTGGAATACAATCATACAAGTTTATGCTCTCGTTTTTTGTTTTTGTTTTTAAGTTTCTGCTTGGTGTAACTATACACAATTAGATATTTGATAACTTTGCTCTACAATATCTACCGTTCATGATGTAGGTCTCGAGTAAATTTGAACATGTACTCACTCATCTACCGACTAACTTTTTAATCTAATTTTTGAACTTGAAATTTAAATTAAATTATATTTTAATATTTATTAGGTGTTTAACAGGATGTGCCTTTGGATAAGGAGCCTAAATATAAAGTTTTGGCAAATATGAGGATTTAGTTTTCCAAATATCTAGAATTACTCCATATGTTCATGTTACTCCTTCGTCGTTTTTTACTTGGATTTAGTTTAAAATTATCATTTTAAACTTTAATTATAAACATTTTCTTACAAGAATTCTATGAAAAGTTTTGGCAAACGAGGCGTTGCCATGAAAATCAAATACTCTAATTAGTCTTATTTGATGTGAAAAGTATCACGAACTTTATTACAAGTCGAAACAATTAATTTTATAATGTTTTTATTTTTAATAAAATGATTTACAATTATCTAAATAAAAGTTATTTCAGACAATGCATAAATCTACATTTTTTCAAGTATTGTCCACAGTCAAACAATGTCACATATAACAGAAAGAGAAAAGTATCATTCATTTAATTTTGCTTGAAGGTATTTTTTTTTAAAAAATATGATTTTGATGAACTACTGCTCCCTCTATTGTTAACTAAATTTGTAAGATTGCACATATATATTCAACAAATATATTTAAAGACATAATTTTTATTATTATATATTTTTCATGATATTATAAAATAACCTAAAAAATCTAAAACTTCAATAAATAAATAAATAAATAAGTAATTTAATTATTATTTTAAACAATAAAAAAAATCAAATAATATAAAATAAAAGATCTTTAAAATCTCAAATAAGTACTCTATATAGTAATAGACTAGATCTCAAAAGAATAATGTAATTGAAGTCCCCCGCAGTCCACCACGAGTCCTTCCTTGGAAGAGATCTACAAAATATAACTTTTTTTTTTTTTGCCTCTTCCACATTGTAATTGCCAAAAGAACAAACTTTGTTCATAAAAATTGGTGTATATTACAAAGAAAATCATTGATTTTTTTGTTTTCCATTGATGAGGTTTTGAGATTTAGAATGGACTTGAAGAAACTGCCATTTTCTGATTCTTCTCCAAGAAGAAAGGTAGTTGTTTCTGGCTTTAGTTTGGGTGTTGCTACTTCTTTAATTTTTATTTGTATTCTATTGTTGAAGTATTCATCAAAATCTCCATTTGTAATCCCTGTTTTTAGTTACAGTGATAATAATAATAACAGTAATAGTACCCTCATTTCTTGGCCTTTCTCTTTCTCTAATGCTAGTGTTAGTTTGAGTTCCAAAGCTTCACACAATGGAAACTTTAGTACCAATAAAATTGATGAAAGTGGGATATTTTCCAATTTTGGGGAAATTTTAGGAAATCCCCATGTCTCTGAAAAGGTAAAAAATGAAAGCTTTCTTGTTCAAGAATCAGGGAATGGAACCGTTTTGAGTATCCAAGATTCCACAAACTATAATGTGACCTCAACTTATATTGAGGATGTTGTGGGATTAAGTGGTGGTGATAGAAAAAAAGTTGCAGTGGGTGAGGGTAAAGGGGGTTTGTCTGTGGAGAAGAATGCTGTGTTGTTTAAAAGTGATGGAGAATCATTGATTAGACGCCACAGGGATTTTTATGGGGATTGTGATGTATATGATGGTGAATGGGTTAGAGATGACACGAAGCCGTATTATCCTCCGGGTTCTTGCCCTATGATTGATAGGGATTTTGATTGTCACCTTAATAAGAGGCCAGATGATGAGTATATCAAGTGGAGATGGCAACCATATGCATGTGACATACCGAGGTATGAGTACTAATACTCCTACTCACAATGTTTGAAATTTGACTATGAATTACAATTTAGTCTTTGGTAACACCCTCAATGCATAAAGTGATATTTACTTTTGGATTGAACTTAAGAACAAATGTTCTGGAACTACCTTGTAAGACAGAACATAGAAATCTATATTCAGATGCTGCCCCAAAAAGTACAATGTATTTTCTAATCAGTTAATCCAGTATGTTGCAATTGCTTGTAAGTTTCTTAGGGTGTTAGTTTTTTACTATATCTTGTGTGAAGTTTGAGTGCACACCTATGAACTGCAAGCAGAAGCATGCCTTTGTAAAATGCTGTAATGCCAAACTTGACGTCGTTTTAAATGTGTTTCTTTACTGATGTTATTCACATTGCCAATGAAATTTATTAGATTTACATAGTCTATGTTGCATATTTAGTTATATTGGTCAATTTAACTGATTTACACCTCACACACTAGCCTCAATGCAACTGATTTTCTGGAGAGATTGAGAGGGCAAAAGCTTGTTTTTGTGGGGGACTCATTGAATAGGAACATGTGGGAGTCCCTTGTTTGCATTCTTCGCCACAGTATCCGAGACAAAAGGCGAGTTTATGAGATATCAGGAAGGCATGAATTCAAAAAGAAGGGCTTCTATGCATTCAGATTTGAGGCAAGCTATTTAACATCTTTTATCCGTGACCTGAGAATTGCTAATTTCCTTGTCATCTTATCATGCTGTGATTTGGTTGCAGGATTATAACTGTTCTGTGGATTTTGTTAGCTCTCCGTTTCTTGTCAGACAATCAACTTTTAAAGGGAAAAATGGTTCTTTCGAGACGCTAAGATTGGATTTGATGGACAAGACGACTTCAATGTATAGTGATGCTGATATTGTAATTTTCAACACTGGTCATTGGTGGACTCATGAGAAAACCTCCAGAGGGTTAGCACTTTACTTCTTTCACTAAAAGCTGGATCTTGCATGTCATTGTTAGTTGGAATTTATAAACTTGTGCTCTTGGTGGATTATAGGGAAGACTACTACCAGGAAGGTAATCATGTGCATGGAAGGCTCAAGGTTTTAGAGGCGTATAAGAGAGCGATTTCCACTTGGGCAAGGTGGGTGGATCAGAACTTTGACGGAAGCAGAAGTCAAGTTATTTTTAGAGGATATTCGGTTACACACTTCAGGTACAATTCTTTGTTACATGTTACTTTAGCTACAACTCTGAAGGGGATGTCATGATTAAGGACCTCTGGGAAGGTTATCTCTAAAAGTGAATGTATGTCCTGTTTTCTGTTAGGCTTGTTTTGTGGATGTATAAAGGTATGTGCTGTTTAGTGAGATGGTCAAGTTGGTCGCTCACTGCAAACTTGGGCGTAATGAATATACAGAAGAATAAACACTTTAATTATCAAATATATGTTGATTCCTTCAAAAAGTAGATAAGCTATGGGATTCTTTTATTCACATTACATGTACTCAGCAATAGTGATGTAATTAGTAAGTTTGTGTATTGAAGAAGGGATTTCTTTTTTATGCAGGGGAGGTCCATGGAACTCAGGGGGGCAGTGCCATAAAGAAAGGGAACCAATATTCAAGAAGTCTTATTTAGCAAAATACCCTTCAAAAATGAAAGTGCTACATCAGGTCCTTCATAATATGACGACCCCTGTCATTTATATGAACATTAGTAGGCTTACAGACTATCGTAAAGATGGTCATCCATCGATATACAGAAAGGAGTACAAGAGAGTAGAAGAAGCAATACACTCTCAGGATTGCAGTCATTGGTGCCTACCAGGTGTACCCGACACTTGGAACGAGTTGTTATATGCATCTCTCCTCAAAACCAGAAAAGGCTCTTGGAACAACTGAACTGAACTTTTTCTTTTATTCTTTTACTACTTTACTTGTCAATGTAAAAAAGAAGCTGGGGATGTTCGTGTGTATTAGATAGATCAGTCTTGGAGATGAGAATATTGAGCTAATCACACTATTTTTCATTATCTAACAATGTGATATGTTGTATTTAAGTAACAATCAAAGCATAAACACAATATTTATACTCATGATATTCAAGTTTATCATTATACAAGTTCTTTTTAATCGAGATGTTTTTTTTTTTTACATCGCTTTTAAATTAATATATAATTAGACATCCCTAGACCCCCTAGCATGCCTTTTCTCGAGAATTAATCACTGTTATTTTATCTCTACTATAAATTAAAATTAAAATTTCTCAATTTTTCTGATAGGCGCACAAACACAATATATATATATATATATATATATTCCAACATAGGACTAGAGAAGGAATGTACTATAATCTTACCATAATCCATTAGAATCAATTAGAACATACACACTTGCATGTGACCTTACAAATATTACACAAGAGTGGATATCATATAATAGTATACTTATAGGGTACAACATTAAGTTGAAAGCCAAGAAAGACTCCAAAACGGAGTCCATAATTGCCGTTTTGTGACTTGCCGGTTTGCCATCCTTTTGCCAACATCCTTTGCTATTTTTATCATCATATATCCACACATAATTTGGCTAAGTATGAGCAAACTTGAAATTGTATATGGAGGAATTATGTCTGCTCGGACTCTCCAGAAATGTTGTTATAATCGCGTTGAATTTGGAGAATCCAACATGCATTTATCGACATTTTTGAACAAATTCGAGCAACATAACTCCTCCACTCCAACTTGCCTATCTTTTCTTAAGACCCGTGGATTGCTTCATCCCACTGCATTTTTTTTTCTCTCACTTAATAATGTATAGGTTTCAAGAAGGGAAACTAAATAGTGTTATTTTCTTTAATTGTATCCAATAGGCTCTTGAGACAAAGCTAGTGGTAAGTTAGCCCATAGATTGTGGCCTTAAATAGAAGAACTCAACAAATCATTACATCATAAACCACTACTATATATATTATGCTTTACCTTTTTCTTTTTCACTATTGCTCCCCACACAAATCTCTTTATATTTCACATCAAGTGTTTGGTGGTTCAAAAATCCTTTTTAACGAAAATCTGAAAAAAGTATAAATACACAAACTAATTAAGATAACGTAACAATTACTATATATAAAAATATTAAATAATATAATTTTTTGTCTAAGTTGGCTAATAGCACTTAAATTCTTTAAGAGCGAAATTAGAAATTTATCCTAAGTTAGGCATGCGCCTATTTTTGTGTGTGGAAAATGAATAAAACGTAGACAAATATTAAATTCATAATCCATAATTTTAAAAAAGCAATATGCTCGGTCTTAGAATCAGTGGTGAAGATCTATCGAGTTCGTTTAGTAAACTCAAGATTTAATATATATGGTTATAAAAGTAACTTTTAAACTGTGTAAAATATATATACATTTTTAATAAAGGTTATTCAAATAACTATTCTTCACGTTATTTGAATAGTGAGCAGCCATTAAAGCTTAGTGGAGTCAATAAAATAATATGAATGACTAGCTAGCTTGTAAGTTTACCATATTCTTGCCAAATGGTGCATTACTTTAGTCCTTTTTTTTTCCTCTTTACTAGTGAATCGACTCACTCATCCACCATCTTCCCCTTTATAACTCCATGTATGTATCAACTCAGTATTTCACTAATTAATCCCATAATACTTGTCGGCCAATTACAAAAAGAAAAAAAAAGTATTTTTTTCCCTTTTCATTCATTAATAATTGGCTAGCTATGTGAACAGAGGCAAATCCACATTTTATTTAGACACTTGAATTAAGTCTTGTTACAATTGAACACTTCAATTCTTAATAACTAAATAATTTTGACATATACAAATGTCGAAGAAAAAATTGTGTGTGTTTTCAATTATCTATTACATAGTTTATCAAAAATTATTATAAAATTATTTTTTTTAAAAATAAAAATCCATTTATAAGTTTCAAATTTATTATCTCCACTCTGCGCTCTGAATATTCCCAACGTCCATCTCATTACAACTCCTCCCTATGGGCGAAATCTAACTTTCAGATTTATTATCCTCTCTCACTCTTTTTTCATTTTTAATGAGCAATGGGCTTTATCTTGTTTCATTCCCTTTTTAATGAGCTATTGGGCTGTTGGGACTTTGGGCATGCAATAGACACAAATTTTAGGTTTAACAAATATAAAAAAATTATATTTGTATATTATAATTATGGTTTTTATAATTATGTTTTATATTAAATTTTATATTTGCTTATGAAGTTATTAATTTGTATATGTCAGTATTCTTTCCAATTGTATAAGTATATATTTGAAATCTTTTTACAAAAAGAAATTGGTTTAGCAATAAGTTGTACAAGTATATGTTATTTTGTTGTGATCTTTAGTCGTATATGTATGTGTGTATTATATGTATTTAAAAAGTGAAAAGCTAACTTCCTAGAAAGAGAAAAAGGAGACAAAAAGAAAAAGAACTCGATTTTAAAATCGTCGACAAATAATAAGAGAAATAAAATAGTAATAATAAAATAATAATTTTTTTTTTATAAAAAAAACAAAGGATCAATCAGATGTGTTTAAAGAAAAATAAAAGGAACAAAAATATATTATTTTTTAAAAAAATAACTATTAAATGCCAAATAAACAAAACAGAGTCCTTTTCTTACTAAAAAACTTAAAAATAGGCTATTTATGTCAATTTAGCCTATAGCTTATCATGCTACCATTTGTTTGTATTTATTATTTATTATATTTTTTTCTAATTTATGTATCATTGATTAAACTTTAAAGTCAAACAAATTAATTTAAGTAGTGAGTTTTGGATATGAAATTTTTAAATCTTTTGAAATAAAATTATATTTGAAATTTACATATAAAAATATTAAAGTAAAAATAATTGATAATTTAAGATATTTAAAAAATATAAAATTACTGGTAAAGAAAAACATATTTAAATTTTAAATATCACACATCAATTGAGACAAGAACAATATTTAATAGTTAGATTTTTTTTAAAAAAATTGCTCTAATATAAATATTAGTCTAGAATATTATGTAAATATTTTTCTATTTGTTGGAATGAAAATGTTCTAATTCTCTCTCATTTGATGCAGTCAATACTAGTTTAAAGTCCTAATTAAATTCCATTTTTTTTTTATTGATTTTCAATATTAATACACTCTTCATGTCAAAAAAATTTAAAAAGAAAATCATAATATGCATGTCATGCCACGCTTGTTTATAGTATTTTTATTGGACTAGTTTTACGTAGCTAGACAAGATTCTTGTAATTTGCTACACTTTTTATAATTTTAAAAATTAATCAAATTAATTTTCGAAAAACATAATATGACAATTAAAAATAGAAAGAAATAGTAATAAATAATATGTAGATTGTTGATCCTTTAAAGTGAAAAAATAATTTATGCACGAAATATTCAACATTAGCAAAATACAAGAAAGAGCAATACTCTAAAGAGTCTTCTCTTTTTCTCTTATAAGCACAACAAATGGAGGAATAATTTAAAGATAAGATTATTAAATAAGCATAATCAGTATGCAATAACTATGAAAGTAAGTTTGACTATTCCAGATGTTTCTTGACCAAATTATAGTGTGCTTAAACAACCAATGAACCATAACTTTAGTCACCAAAAGGCAAAACCAATCAACAAAAAGAAGATTAGCATTTTCAAAATGTTGTGCTTTGTTTAGACAAATTATTGTAGAAGTTAAAATTAAATAAAAAGGGGTAACATTTATTCCTCTTATCATTAGAAGCTATCATAGCATCTTATATTAATAAAAGTTACATAATTAGCTAATAGCAAAATTAGTTTGTGGCAACACACCAACTATTTTTCTCCACAAAAGAAGTTGAAATACGAGGGATTTGATAGCGAGTTAGACTAATGTATATATTAGTAATATATATATTGGTTATAAGGAAATGTCACTTATTTTACGTAGAAATTAGTTTCACTTATTTCACTTTTTATCTTTCTAAGATAATAATACATATATTATCTCATAATTTATACATGCGAAATTCTAAATTGCAAATTGAATACCGTAATAATTTTATACATGAATATCTAATCATCTTCTAACAAGCTATCAAACGTAATATTACTTATAAATGATTTATAATACATGCATAACTCATTTCTAAACGAACTTGCCAGCAAAAATATTGTATATAATTACTTTTTATTTGTTGGGATACTTTCAATCTTGATAAAAAGGTTCTTCCCATAAGAGCCCAATAAAAGAAGTCAAAACGCAACTTTTTAATGTCACAGAATTTGGAACGTGGCTTAATGATATTCGTATTTTGTGCATTTAAATTTGTGAAATAATTAGTAAATAAACTTACGCTAATAAAGAGAAAAGAAAAAAAAAGGTTTCATTGTTTGAAGGCATCCGTTGATGATGACTTTTACTTAATTTGAAGAGAGCCACGAAGGTTTTGACTTAATATTTCAACTTTAAAGGGTGACGATAAATCAATAATTAATCACTTACTTTTCCCTTAATGCTCATTCCATTGATATGGGGATTTGCTTGGTTGACTAATTAATCAGAATTTAATTTGTATTAGTGCTTCACTTTAGACTAATCATTTTTAATAACATTGTTACTCAATGGACGATTCGATCGGTTTTTGATCGATTAATGCAAAGCCATTTTTGAGCTGAGGCAGATCTAGAAGAGAACCTATAGATTCATAAAAATTCACTACTTTTATCTCATAATTATTAATTATTGAGAAATATTTTATTGTAAAATTAATTATTAATATATATTAACTAAGAGGAATCAATCAAAGACGACTTCTCTCACGAGATATGATATGAAGCATCTGACTTTTTTGTCACGCCTCAAAGTTAATATATGAATCATCAACTTTAAATTTTGAATTTGTCTGTTTAAAAGTAACACGTTTCCTATCAAAAACTACTTAATTTTTATATTGCTACCTCACTTAATAAGTCTTATTTTAACTGTTCAACACAACATATTGAGTTAAGTAAACACAAAACTAGTAATTATTTACATGGTATCTCACGTGTAGATATATTCTGATATCATATGTTTTAAAATTAATTAGTATTTCAATGGTCCAAATTAAATTAAATAGGGGTAGTCTAAAAGTCCCACTTAGGAAAAATATTCTATAAATAACCAAGCTAAAAACACATAAGCAAAAATCAAATTTGATCAGTTTTTAGTACCTAATTCTTTCATTATAATTCCCTATTAAAACTCTAGGGGATTAGAGACATTTTCTTTTTACATATCTCAAAGGTCAGTTTTGTTCCTTGCCTTTTTTAATTATGCAATAGCTGTATGATTTTTAACAATATTTCTTCTTCCTTTTTTAATTTTCTTTTTTGTTTAGTTGCAGCATGTTAACTTGTAACTTCAAGGTGTGCTATCTGCTTTTATGAATTGCTTTTTCATCAAAAAGATAAATTCTGGTACGTGACTTCGACATGCATCTTTTTGTCCTGTGTTGACACCATTTCATGTCATTCAAATTAATTAGAACCCGTTTGGATTATTTTTTTTAAAAAAAGTACTTCTTAAGTTGAAAAAAAACGTTAAATTAAAATGACATTTAAATATTAAGTTAAAAAATAAAAAGAAAGGGAGATTTACTTTTGATTTTTGATTTATTTTAAGTCAATATAAATTTATTCTAAGTCATTTTTGATCTTGTCAGACACTATTTTAATTATTTTAAATTATTTTTTATATTTTTTAAAAATTAACTTAAAAATAAATTTGATAAATTTTTAAGCTAATTCTAACACTACCTTGAAAGCGATCTCCTTATTAAGTTACTATAATATATGGCACTTGCATATGCATGTACACAATGAGAATTAGTTTTGTTAATTTTTATTGCTTGTAAAGGTGAGTGGACTATATATTTAGTTTTACGAATATATTAAGGAATTTCCAGAATCTGGTAGAAGGTTCAAGTTTCAACATGCTTCTAGTGTTCCTATTATTCTTTTTAATATGTTTCAAAAGGATTGATATTAATTTATTACGAAGATAAATAGAAGTGTGTTAAAATAAGGTATTCATGCACTTCAATATTTTAATAGAGTAGAGGGAGGTTTCAGGATTGGATCTAACCGTCGTTCATTATTAAAAAAATATTTTTGTGAGTTTGGCCTATAAAAAATAATCAAATTTATATGCTATTGAGAATATCGATATCCATGCAATTGTACTCATTGATACAAATTGCATTTGTTAATACACTTGACGCAATTGTATTCATCGATACAACTGCGATATTTGTTATAAATTGTATTCTTTGATATACTTGATAGAATTTTACATGTTAATACACTTGATACATAGTGGATATACAAGGAACAAATACACTGGATACAACGTGATACGAGTGTAGTCTTTGATGCAATTGTACTCGTTGATACAAATTGTATTTGTTGGTACAATTAGTATTGGTCATAAAACACAACGAATACAATATATATTCGGCCTCTTTGGCTTCTCCTTTTCCTATTTCTCAAATCTCGCTCGTCTGTCTCTCCCTTTCTCATCACCTTTTTAATTTCTACTTTAAACAACATGTAACTTTGAATCGTAAAATTTAAATAACTTTAATTATAAATCTATAATAAAGCTCCAACTATGTCCATTATTTCAAGTAGATCTTAATAAAGAGGAAGTTGGGCCGTTGTATAAGTTATATCATGTAAAGAGGAAGATCATACTCAAACTTAAAAATAAGTAATTTTAAATTTTTTATTTGACTTTTCTGAAAAAGGTAAAATTAAATTCAAAAAATAAAAAATTTTAAAAATAAAGTTTGAAGGTTTATTCATTGAACAAACATAGTCAAAAAAAAGTTCAAAAACATCCACTTCTAAGATCATTCTTATAAATCACTTGTTAAAGATATAAAAAGTCAATACAATTTATTTATTTATTATACAAAAAGGACAAATTTTACCCTTTGTTATACTAACTATACCATTATACATACCCTTGAAGTTACGTGAATAGTTAAATTATAGCCTTCCTTCTTTGAGGGTGTCAAATGTGCTTAATATTTTAATCTACGTGACATCTTAACGCTCCAAATTAACATGATTATCAAATTTTTACCTTTTGTCCCATTAAAGTAATATCAAAATTAAACTGAAATTGTATTGCAAGAAACAAAATAATTTCAGTACCCTTTGGATTCCATTAAATTGTTTGGGCATGCCAAAACCAATCCAATGGTTCTTGTAAATAGGTGATGGAGTACTTTATTTAGCAGCTTTAAATGCCAAATATTAATCAAATCAAATCAATCAATCAATCACAAGTCTTTATCTTTGCTTTACTCTGGAAAAGTCCTGCAATTTTTGCAGCAAAAAATTATTGCTCTACTTAGAGATTGTATGATAGTAATATTGTTCTAATAATACCACTAGTGTTTCAAATTTAGATCTTACCATGTGGCGGAGTGGGCGAGGCTATGGTCTCATTAGAATTTTTAATATTTGAATATGAAAAAAATTCTCAATAAAGATTGTTTTTTTTTAAAATGTCTTACCTCACATAAATTTAAAATATACAAACTCTGATATAAATATCAATAGTCATATGAAAAAAACAATAAGAAGAACTAAATCTTATTCTAAAGAAATCTAGGATTGTTCAAAATTGAATCAAATCGATAAGTTAACCACAAAATTGAATTATTGATATTTGATTATCACACTAATGGTTGATGAACGGATTAAAATCGTATAGCTAATGATTTATTGGTGTGAGGACGAATTATTCAATTCCTTATTAGGTAAACTATTAACCTATTAAAAAGGTATCGTACTTGTATTTTTACAGTAGTCAATAAATATATTCATTAAATAAATACTTATGTGTATGCATCGCTCAAAATTTAAATTTTCATAAATTTTTCTCTATGATTTACAATTACAAATTACCAACTTAAAGTAGATCTAAAAAGACTTGTTTTGTTTCATTGAAGATGAATATATTGGTGAGTGAAGTAAAACAATGGAGTACGAAATGATTGACCTAATCTATTGTCGGATAATTAAGATTTTAATTTTAACTTTCATATTTTTCGTTAAATATATGCATCACAGAATTAATATATACTGCGGTTTGAGGTAATTCAAAAGCATCTAACTTTACGAATTTTTATGTATCAATATTATGCAAAGCGAAAAAAAAAAGAGAACAAGAATATAAAATTTATATATTTATATTTGCATGCAAAGTAGTTGTGGAAATTCTTGTGAAAAGAAAATTAAAAAGAACATTCTTATCTAAATTCCAGCGTCAAGTAGGGCTTCCATTTGTAGCAAATTTATACCACGGAAGAATTCGAATTTTTATGAAAAGCAAAACTAACAAAGGTAAAAAGAAAAGAAAATAATGTGACTTTATCTTTTACCATTTCCAAGTAATTGGATGGGTTAAGTTAAAATCTAAAATTTGAGTGGGTTGTAAAATAGGCAAATAAAATGAAAAAATAAAAAATCAAATATACAATTCCCAGTTTCACGTTTGTCCTCTTCCAAAATTCAGATTCATCCAAAAATAAAACGGCAGACATTTACCAAATATATTCAAACGCACCACTTCTATAAATTTATGGCAATAACATGTATATCTTTATGTATATTACTGTATACCAATATATTTCAGTATCTAGTGAACTTATTTGGATAACCACACGTGGCGGTAACATGCTGCTTCACCCTTGTGGGCGGTGTGGTTTCACACTTGCATATTATTTGTCTATTTTTTTTCTTCCCTTTTAATTTTTTTTATATTTAAAAATAACAAATAAAAGCGATAAATTATAATAATCAGTAACTTAAAATATTTTTTAAAAAATTAAAATATAATAGATATTAGGCCCGTGCTATCACGGACATTTCTGTCTTAGTTACAATTATAATAGACAATACATGTGGCATATGTATATCACACTATCTATCAATGTATGCAAATATATACATGAGATATACACAAATATCGAACCATCATGAGCACCAAATCTTTTCCAAATGTGCTCTTCAAATTTCTAAACATAAAATATTGAATTTCTACATTCCTATAAGTTTCCAATTGTGCCAATTTGAGCCACATAGATTTTCTAATCGATCAAAGCTGTTAGATGAATTAGTCTGAGTTGGATTTTAACTAAGCCATTGAGGGATATAACTTTTAAACTCTCAAATTTGAGTTACATTTTTGAGGTGTGATGTTTTTTTTAATCTTTTGTCTGAACGTATAATATTTTAGATATTAAGTTCCTCCTACTCCACCCAAAAAGTATATTACTAGATTGGGATGGTTATATCCTTTAAATTGAATACATTTATTATGCTTCAAAAAAGCTAAAAGACAAGAAGTTACCATTAACTAATCAAAGCAAACAGTCTTCCAGGAAAGTGACATATACATACCATAAATCTTCATTCACTTATCTCTTTTAATTAAATATTAGGATTACCTAATGTTTTCCATTTTAGGTCTCAAGACTAAACTGCTGTATTGTCCAAATTAAGCAAAAGAATGATAAAATGGGAATCAATCCTGTTGGCCATTATAAAACAGTCAAAATCATTATTGCGATTATTTAAGTTTCAAGAATAATCTCTATCTTTTTTTACTAGGGTATACATGATATGATCTCAATTTTATATATATATATATATATATATATATATATATATATATAA